>NC_079220.1:32022749-32117749 GCF_029633865.1 Lampris incognitus | reverse complement strand
TTCAGGTCTTTCCAGAGATGTTCAATGGGATTCAAGTCTGGGCTCTGGCTGGGCCACTCAAGGACATTCACAGACTTGTCCCGAAGCCACTCCTTCGTTGTCTTGGCTGTGTGCTTAGGGTCGTTGTCGTGTTGAAAGGTAAACCTTCGCCCCAGTCTGAGGTCCTGAGCGCTCTGGAGCAGGTTTTCATCAAGGATCTCTCTTTACTATGCTCCATTCACCTTTCCCTCGATCCTGACTAGTCTCCCAGTTCCTGCCGCTGAAAAACATCCCCACAGCATGATGCTGCCACCACCATGCTTCACTGTAGGGATGGTATTAGCAAGGTGATGAGAGGTGCCTGGTTTCCTCCAGACGTGACGTTTGGCATTCAGGCCAAAGAGTTCAATCTTGGTTTCATCAGACCAGAGAATCTTGTTTCTCATGGTCTGAGAGTCCTTTAGGTGCTTTCCGGCAAACTCCAAGTGGGCTGTCATGTGCCTTTTACTGAGCAGAGGCTTCCGTCTGGCCACTCTACCATAAAGGCCTGATTGGTGGAGTGCTGCAGAGATGGTTGTCCTTCTGGAAGGTTCTCCCATCTCCACAGAGGAACGCTGGAGCTCTGTCAGAGTGACCATCGGGTTCTTGGTCACCTCCCTGACCAAGGCCCTTCTCCCCCGATTGCTCAGTTTGGCTGGGCGGCCTGCTCTAGGAAGAGTCCTGGTGGATCCAAATATCTTCCATTTACGAATGATGGAGACCACTGTGCTCTTCGGGACCTTCAAAGCTGTAGACATTTTTTTGTACCCTTCCCCAGATCTGTGCCTCGATACAATCCTGTCTTGGAGGTCCACAGACAATTCCTTTGACTTCATGGCTTGGTTTCTGCTCTGACATGCACTGTCAACAGTGGGACCTTATATAGGCAGGTGTGTGCCTTTCCAAATCATGTCCGATCAATTGAATTTACTACAGGTGGACTCCAATCAAGATGTAGAAACATCTCAAGGATGATCCGTGGAAACAGGATGAACCTGAGCTCAATTTTGACTGTCATAGCAAAGGGTGTGAATACTTATGTACATGCAATATTCCAGTTTTTTATTTTTGATAAATTTGCAAAAATTTCTACAAAACCTTTTTCACTTTGTCATTATGGGGTATTGTGTGTAGATTGATGAGAAAAAAAGGAATTTAATCCATTTTGGAATAAGGCTGTAACATAACAAAATGTGGGGAAAGTGAAGGGGTGTGAATACTTTCCGGATGCACTGTATATATTATATATATATACAATTTACCTCAAAGTTGTTAAATGGCAGAACAAGCTTGTTTCATGCTCAATGCACTCATCAGCTGCAATATATATATATATATATATATATATATATACATCACCCTTTTTCGAGTGGTGTGTGTTTTCCTCAAGCTCGGGTCCTCTACCAGAGGCCCGGGAGTTTGAGGGTTCTGTGCAGTATCTTCGCTGTTCCTAGGACCACACTCTTCTGGACAGAGACCCCAGATGTTGTTCCAGGAATCTGTTGGAGCCACTCCCCCAGTTTGGGGGTCATAGCCCCTAGTGCGCCTATTACCACTGGGACTACTGTGGATTTGAACTTCCACATCCGATCTAGTTCTTCCTTCAGCCCTTGGTGTTTCTCTAGCTTCTCATGCTCTTTCTTCCTGATGTTGCCGTCACTTGGGATTGCTACATCGATCACTACTGCTGTCTTCTGTTCCTTGTCGACCACTACATTGTGTGGTTGGTTAGCCAGCACCTGCTTGTCAGTCTGGAACTTGAAGTCCCACAGGATCTTAGCTCTGCCATTCTCAACCACCTTTGGCAGTGTCTCCCGGAGCCGGCCCAAGGCTTTATGGGGCCCTAAGCAGAATTTGATTTGGGCACCCCTCCCCTCCCGCCCACCCCGAAACAAATCCCACCTCCCACTACCGACAATATTATGTCCATGCTTGATCGTTACCATACCATTGTCATGACTTACTACTGTGCTGGAAAGTCTTAAAATAAACCAGCAGAAATCCATTTACTTAACAAGTTAACTATTTTAATTGCTTTTGAACTGTGCAAAAGTGCAGAACAGTAACAAAGAAATCAATTATTTTCTTATGTAAAATGCAAATGCAAAAACAGACAATATTAAATAGATAAAATAGAAACTTAAATAATGACATACAATGAACAGAGGAACTTCTAACATCTAACAATATAACAATAAAGATTAAAGAATATGTAGATGAATAAAAACTTTTTGGAAAACTATGGTGTTCAAAGGTGTGCTAATGGTTCAGAAAATATCCCAAAATAAAGTGCTTTAATTTATCATTCTCCTTAAAATCTTTGTTTCCTGGCTTTTCTGGAGGCAAAGTCATTTAGGACATTATTGTTGGAGATCACACGGCCAACTGTATTGTTAATGCTTATAAGTGCCAGTCCACTCAATCTCTCTTAAGCCATGGAAGATCTTAAGTATGTTATTATCAATTTCAGCTTGGAAAAGCTGCGCTCTGCAGAAGCTACAGTCACAGTTCTGGAAGACTCTCCATTTTTGTAGCCAGTTCACTCCCATCAATGTCCGCTGCTTCTCCCATTTCCTGTACACTATCCCAGCCCCTTGGTTATGCAAAAAATACTCAGCCACTAATTCACAGTTCCAGGGAATGAACATGTAAGTCTCGTGTTTTGAGTAAAGTCCAGAGTCCAAGAGAAAGTCAAAGGGTAACTATGAGTTCAGAGTTCCAGGGATGTGGAAAAGTGAGTATGGGCAGTTCAGAGTTCCAGGGAAATTGATGTGTGTGTGGGGGGGATTATGAAAGGAGAAAATGAGAATGATGAGGCTGAGTGTGGGGGTATTTACAGTTGTTTGGCCTACCACACCGGAGTGTGGTAGAACCTGTCCAGTGATTACGTTGGTATCTTGGAATACAGTCTGTCTCTAAATCCAGATGGGAAGGCTTGCCATCTATTTCACTGGAAAAATCCAGAAAAACCAAAAAACAACACAAAAAAACCCCGAGTAATTTAGATTTTTGAGCAGGCTGGACACATACACAAAATGGCCAACCAGTAAAGCCACAAGTTTGCTTTTTATTTTTTTATTTTTGGAGTGGTAATAGACAGAAAGTTCTGGAAATTTCCAAGCACGTCAAAACTCATTCAAAAGCTAGCAACCACAGCTGAAGTTAGGCTAACTCTCCTATATGCTCACTGTAATTAGCTACCACTTTGGTAAGGTCTAAGTTGTCTCCTGTAAAATCCGTTTTAGTTGTATTCCTGGGTTTTCTTCCACTACTTATTTGATTTACATCCTTGATCAGCACTGCTCTGAAAATGGTGCTCTCACTGTCTTGCCACACACGAAGCAAAGAAAGAAAAAAACAACTCACGCACACCCAGTGAGACTGGAGCAGGTGGGTGGGACCAGCTGCCGTCAGCTAGTTGCTGCTTGGCTGGAACCAACTTATCATTTTACTCAAATTTGAATTGGATATTAAATATCCTATGAGCTTTGGCACTACATTTATTACTTATTGGGTAAAATTACTTAACTATAACAATTCTATAGTTTGTTTACATATATATATGTAGTCCATTATATTATGTGGGTTACAGCTCCAAACAAGGGCACATGTGAAGGTCTGGGTAGATTAGATGGTAAGCGAACAGTCAGTTCTCAAAGTCAGTGTGTTGGATGCAGGAGAAATGGGCAGGAGTAAAGACCTGAGTGACTTTGACAAGGGCCAAATTGTTATGGCCAGACGACAGGGTCAGAGCATCTCTGAAATGGCTTGTGGGGTGCTCTCGGTCAGCAGTGGTGAGTACCTGCCAACAGTGGTTTGAGGAGCGACAAACCGGTGACGGGATGTTGATGGCAATGAAGGCTATCCTGTCTGGTCCGAACCGACCAAAGGTCTACTGTGGCACAAGTCACAGAACATTTTAATGATCGTTACAGGAGGCATGTGTCACAATCGGTGGTCACTGCCCTTTATGGAGGACGCCTGTGCGTGACTTTGTTTAACGTGGGGAGACTGGTGCACAGACAGCCACTACACGGTCCTTGAAAGATCTGGGTCAGGATCCAGTGGCATGGAGGCCCATTTCTGCTGCAGCCTTCATCCGCCTTCCCAGCCGTTGTGATGCTTCCCTAACGTCAGCCATCACCCTCCCCCTGTTCCACCGTTGAGGTCTTGGTTGGATTGTTCTTTGTCAGGGATTTCCCCTTTGACACCACTGCCATGGGTGACCCTACCAGGAGCAACAACAAGGTGGCAATCCACGAAGAAGTGTGTCACAATACCCAGTGCATCGCATCCTGCTATGTATGGCACTGCATAGACCGGTCAGAGTGCCCATAATGACCCCTGTCCACCATTGAAAACACCTTCAGTGCGCACTGGAGCATCAGAACTGGACCTTGGAGCTGTAAAAGAAGGTCACCAGGTCTGATGAATCTCATTTTCTTTTAGATCATGTGGAGGGCAGTGTACCTGTGCATGGTTTACCTGGGGAAGTGATGGCACCAGGATACACTGTGGGAAGATGACAAGCTGGTGGATAGCCGTTTACGTGTGCGCTGTTTACCTCAGGAAGTGATGGCACAAGGGTGCACTTTCGGAAGACGACAAGCTGGTGGCGGGAGTGTGATGCGCTGGGCAATGTTTTGCTGGAACAGCCTGGGTCTGACCATTCATTTGGAAGTCAATTTGGCATTTGTCAGTTATCTAAACATTATTGCAGACCAGGTAAACCCCTTCACGGTAATGGTATTCCCAGATGGCACTGGCCTCTTTTAGCAGGATAATGCACCTTGCCACACTGCACACCTTTTTGGGGAATGGTTTCAAGAACATGATGAAGTGTTCAAGGTGTTGCCCTGGTCTCCAAATTCTCCAGATCTCAATCCGATTGAGCATCTGTGGGATGTGCTGGGCAATGTTTTGCTGGAACAGCCTGGGTCTGACCATTTATTTGGAAGTCAATTTGGCATTTGTCAGTTATCTAAACATTATTGCAGACCAGGTAAACCCCTTCATGGTAATGGTATTCCCAGATGGCACTGGCCTCTTTCAGCAGGATAATGCACCCTGCTACACTGCACACCTTTTTGGGGAATGGTTTGAAGAACATGATGAAGTGTTCAAGGTGTTGCCCTGGTCTCCAAATTCTCCAGATCTCAATCTGATTGAGCATCTGTGGGATGTGCTCGACTGACAAGTCTGGTCCATGGCAGCTCTACCTCGCAACTTACAGGACTTGAAGTATCTGCTGCTAATATTTTGGTGCCAGATACCACAGGACACCTTCAGGGGTCTTGGAAGAGTCCATGACTCAGCAGGATGGCGCTGTTTTGGCGGCATACAGAGGACCAAAAACATATTAGGCAGGTGGTCATAATGTTTTGGCTCATCTGTGAACATCCAATTAGTCATCCAGATAGTTAAAATATCCAGCAGAAGTTTAAAGCTATTCACTGGATGTTAGTTTTCAGTTTAAACAGTTTCAAACTGAAAACTAACATCCAGTGAAAAGATTAAAACTAGCGCTGTGGATCGATTTGTTAGTTGTTGTTTTTTTTTTTTTAATTTGACTAATTAATTGCACGATTTAGTGTGATTAATTGCGATTAATTTATTTTTTCTTAAGCCTGAAGCTTGTAATAATGGGTATTTAAATGAACAATAACGGAATTAATGTAGAATCAATACAAAGGAATTATATTTAAATTCAAATACTATTGTTTAATAGCATCTTCTTAACTTTGAACACAGATTCTCTCCTGTGAACTACAGATTTCCAGTAAAACAATCAAGGCCATCAAAGCTGACTGTCGGCTTGAAGGGTATATTTCTTATACTCACTAGCAGAATGAATAATAAAACCCAGGCCTATATGTTAAATGCTAGTTGAATTTCAAAACCATCAAGGCCGTTAAAATTAGATATCAGCTTAGTAGGCAATAATTTCTTGTATGCTCTAATATAAATGATAATTAACAACAAAAAATGTGTTCCATGTTCAAGTGCCAGTTTGAATTTAAAGTGTTGTGCATTCACCACGTCCATTACGTGTTCATTATATGTTCATCACAGAGCCCCATATGCTCCCCGATGGCATGGCATAATAGAATATCTAATATTCTCCATGAGGGGATGAGTGCTGGGAACAAATAAAACCTACTGCTAAGAAAGTGGAGACGAAGGTCACGCGCTGTAGCAGTCTGGCGAGGAGCAGAGCAGGGAAAAAGACAGCGCTCCATGCACCGACAAGTAGGAGGGCGAGCATACAACCGAATCCCCCGACATGTCTGCGTACAGCCTTACACAGTCGCCACAGGAAGTAAACAAAATACAGCTGCGTTAGTTACGTTATTTTTTTTCAACACGTTAAATATCTCTACTACTACTTTCGGCTGCTCCCGTTAGGGGTTGCCACAGCGGATCATCCGTTTCCATTTCTTCCTGTCTTCTGCATCTTCTTCTGTCACACCAGCCACCTGCATGTCTTCCCTCACCACATCCATAAACCTCTTCTTTGGCCTTCCTCTTCTCCTCTTCCCTGGCAGCTCCATAATCAGCATCCTTCTCCCAATATACCCAGCATCTCTCCTCCACACATGTCCAAGCCATCTCAATCTTGCCTCTCTTGCTTTGTCTCCAAACCATCCAACCTGAGCTGTCCCTCTAATATAATCATTCCTAATCCTGTCCTTCTTCGTTACTCCCAGTGAAAATCTTAGCATCTTCAACTCTGCCACCTCCAGCTCCGCCTCCTGTCTTTTCGTCAGTGCCACTGTCTCCAAACCATATAACATAGCTGGTCTCACAACCATCTTGTAAACTTTCCCTTTAACGCTTGCTGGTACCCTTCTGTCGCAAATCACTCCTGACACACTTCTCCACCCACTCCACCCTGCCTGCACTCTCTTTTTCACCTCTCTACTGCACTCCCCGTTACTTTGGACAGTTGACCCCAAGTATTTAAACTCAAATGCCTTTGTCACCTCCACTCCTTGCATCCTGACCATTCCACTGTCCTCCCTCTCATTCACGCATAGGTATTCCGTCTTGCTCCTACTGACTTTCATTCCTCTTCTCTCCAGTGCATACCTCCACCTGTCCAGGCTCTCCTCAACCTGCACCCTACTCTCGCTACAGATCAAAATGTCATGCGCCAACATCATCGTCCATGGAGACTCCTGCCTGATCTTGTCTGTCAACCTGTCCATCACCATTGCAAACAAGAAAGGGCTCAGAGCCGATCCTTGATGTAATCCCACCTCCACCTTGAACCCATCTGTCATTCCAACCGCACACCTCACCATTGTCACACTTCCCTCATACGTATCCTGCACCACTCCTACATACTTCTCTGCAACTCCTGACTTCCTCATACAATACCACACCTCCTCTCTCGGCACTCTGTCATAAGCTTTCTCTAAATCTACAAAGACACAATGCAACTCTTTCTGGCCTTCTCTATACTTCTCAATCAACATTCTCAAAGCAAACATGGCATCTGTGGTGCTCTTTCGTGGCATGAAACCGTACTGCTGCTCGCTGATCATCCCCTCTCCTCTTAACCTAGCTTCTATTACTCTTCCCCAAATCTTCATGCTGTGGCTGATCAACTTTATACCTCTGTAGTTGTTACAGTTCTGCACATCGCCCTTGTTCTTGAAAATCGGTACCAGTGTGCTTCTTCTTCACTCCTCAGGCATCCTCTCACTTTCCAGGATTGTGTCAAACAATCTAGTTAAAAACTCCACTGCCATCTCTCCTAAACATCTCCATGCCTCCACAGGTATGTCATCAGGACCAACTGCCTTTCCACTCTTCATCCTCTTCATAGCTGCCCTCACTTCCTCCTTGTTAATCCACTGAACTTCCTGATTCACTATCCTCACATCATCCAACCTTCTCTCTCTCTCATTTTCTTCATTCATCAGCCCCTCAAAGTATTCCTTCCACCTTCTTAGCACCCGCTCCTCACTTGTCAGCACATTTCCATCTCTATCCTTCATCGCCCTAACTTGCTGCACATCCTTTGCAGCTTGGTCCCTCTGTCTAGCCAATCGATACAAGTCCTTTTCTCCTTCCTTAGTGTCTAACCTGTCATACAACTCACCATACGCCTTTTCCTTTGCCTTTGCCACCTCTCTCTTTGCTTTACGCTGCATCTCCTTGTACTCCTGTCTACTTTCTTCATCTCTCTTACTATCCCACTTCTTCTTTGCCAACCTTTTCCTCTGTATAATTTGCTGTACTTCCTCATTCCACCACCAAGTCTCCTTGTCTTCCTTCCTCTGTCCTGATGACACACCAAGTACCTTCCTAGCTGTCTCCCTCACTATTACTGCAGTGGTTGTCCAGCCATCTGGCAACTCTTCACTACCACCCAGTGCCTGTCTTAACTCCTGCCTGAACTCCACACAACAGTCTTCCTTCTTCAACTTCCACCATTTGATCTTCGGCTGTGTCTTCACTCGCTTCCTCTTCTTGGTCTCCAAAGTCATCCTACAGACCACCATCCGATGCTGCCTAGCTACGTTCTCCCCTGTCACCACCTTGCAGTCTCCAATCCCTTTTAGATGGTGCCTTCTACATAAGATATACACTCACAGGCCACTTTATTAGGCACACCTGTCCAACTGCTCGTTAATGCAAATTTCTAATCAGCCAATCACATGGCAGCAACTCAATGCATTTAGGCATGTAGACATGGTCAAGACGATCTGCTGCAGTTCAAACCGAGCATCAGAATGGGGAAGAAAGGTGATTTAAGTGACTTTGAACGTGGCATGGTTGTTGGTGCCAGACGGGCTGGTCTGAGTATTTCAGAAACTGCTGATCTACTGGGATTTTCACGCACATCCATCTCTAGGGTTTACAGAGAATGGTCCGAAAAAGAGAAAATATCCAGTGAGCGGCAGTTCTGTGGGCGAAAATGCCTTGTTGATGCCAGAGGTCAGAGGAGAATGGCCAGACTGGTTCGAGCTGATAGAAAGGCAACAGTAACTCAAATAACCACTCATTACAACCGAGGTATGCAGAAGAGCATCTCTGAACGCACAACACGTCGAACCTTGAGGCAGATGGGCTACAGCAGCAGAAGACCACACTGGGTGCCACTCCTGTCAGCTAAGAACAGGAAACTGAGGCTACAATTCGCACAGGCTCACCAAAATTGGACAATAGAAGATTGGAAAAACGTTGCCTGGTCTGATGAGTCTCGATTTCTGCTGCGACATTCGGATGGTAGGGTCAGAATTTGGCGTCAACAACATGAAAGCATGGATCCATCCTGCCTTGTATCAACGCTTCAGGCTGCTGGTGGTGGTGTAATGGTGTGGGGGATATTTTCTTGGCACACTTTGGGCCCCTTAGTACCAATTGAGCATCGTGTCAACGCCACAGCCTACCTGAGTATTGTTGCTGACCATGTCCATCCCTTTATGACCACAGTGTTCCCATCTTCTGATGGCTACTTCCAGCAGGATAATGCGCCATGTCATAAAGCTCGAATCATCTCAGACGGGTTTCTTGAACATGACAATGAGTTCACTGTACTCAAATGGCCTCCACAGTCACCAGATCTCAATCCAATAGAGCACCTTTGGGATGTGGTGGACCGGGACATTCGCATCATGGATGTGCAGCCGACAAATCTGCAGCAACTGCGTGATGCTATCATGTCAATATGGACCAAACTCTCTGAGGAATGTTTCCAGTACCTTGTTGAATCTATGCCACGAAGGATTAAGGCAGTTCTGAAGGCAAAAGGGGGTCCAACCCGGTACTAGCAAGGTGTACCTAATAAAGTGGCCAGTGAGTGTAGTCCACCTGTGTGCACTTTCCTCCACTCTTGCACGTCACCCTGTGTTCCTCCCTCTTCTTGAAATATGTATTCACCACAGCCATTTCCATCCTTTTCGCAAAATCCACCACCATCTGTCCTTCCACATTTCTCTTCTTGACTCCATACCTTCCCATTACCTCCTCATCACCTCTGTTCCCTTCACCAACATGTCCATTGAAGTCCGCTCCAATCACCACTCTCTCCTCCTTGGGTACCCTCCCCCCCACGTCGTCCAACTCACTCCAGAATTCTTCTTTTTCATCCATCTCACACCCAACTTGTGGGGCATATGCGCTGATAACTTTCA
The DNA here is from genome assembly GCF_029633865.1 of Lampris incognitus. NCBI lineage: Eukaryota > Metazoa > Chordata > Actinopteri > Lampriformes > Lampridae > Lampris > Lampris incognitus. The sequence goes on along the minus strand of NC_079220.1, from coordinate 32,107,586 downwards.
GCAATAAACCTTCAATTTCCAGCTTCATACTCATCACTCTGTCTGACACTCTCTTCACCTCCAGCACGCTCTTGACATACTCTTCCTTCAGAATTACCCCTACCCCATTTCTCCTCCCATTCACACCATGGTAGAAGAGTTTGAACCCACCTCCGATACTCCTGGCCTTACTCCCCTTCCACCTGGTCTCTTGCACACACAGTATGCCTACCTTTCTTCTTTCCATCATGTCAGCCAGCTCTCTCCCTTTACCAGTCATAGTGCCAACATTCAAAGTTCCAACTCTCACCTCCACATCTACCCTTCCTCCTCTCTAGCTGCCTCGGACATGCTTTCCCCTCTCCTTCTCCTTCGCCCAACAGTAGCTTAGTTTCCACCGACACCCTGCTGGTTAACAGTACCGGTGGCGGTCGTTGGTAACCCGGGCCTCGACCGAACAGGTATGTAAGTCTTATTTATGATCCGCATATTTGATTTGGCAAAGATTTTACCCTGGATGCCCTACCTGACGCAACCCTCCCCATTTGTCCGGGCTTGGGACCGGCACTAAGGATGCACTGGCTTGTGCATCCTCAGTGGCTGGGTTCAACACGTTAAATATATTGCAGATTAATCGCAAAAATTAACGTGTAAATTTTGACGGCACTAATTAACACCTTCCAGGACATAAAGACTGCTCCTACAAAATGTATGCTGCCATAATGGTGAAGAACAGTATGATATTGTATGAACTGTGTGGTACTGGTAGTAATTTTTTTCCGCCCACTTTTTCTCCGCATTTGTACATGGTCAATTACCCCACTTTTCCGAGCCGTCCCGGTCGCTGCTCCACCCCCTCTGCCGATACAGGGAGGGCTGCAGACTACCACATGCCTCCTCCGATACACGTGGAGTCGCCAGCCGCTTCTTTTCACCTGACAGTGAGGTGTTTCGCCAGGGGGACATAGTGTGTGGTTGGATCACGCTATTCCCCCCCAGCCCCCCCCCCCCCCAACAGGGGCCCCGACCGACCAGAGGAGGTACTAGTGCAGCGTCCAGGACACACCCACATCCGACACCCATTGGTAGTAATTTTTAAGGCTTAGAATACTTAATAGATATATCTTCATGTTTAGAACTGTTGTTTTTCTCTATTTAAATATAAAGTATGAGTTTCAGGCTGCAAAACCTTTTCTGAAATGGATGTGTGGCAGTTGTGAATGAAACTGCTCATATAATTGCTGTTTGGCTAAGGCAGGTTTGCATACTGCAGTCAGCCATGTCTTGTCACAGCGTGGACAAGCAGTTATTGATTATTGTTAACTGTGATTAATTGCAAATCATTCTACTTCACATCTAGTATTGGTTTAGCACAAGGATAAAACGTTGATTGCTATGACAGTTTCACAACTGATGATCCACAAGGATGCATATTAATGGATCTTGTGCAAAAGAGCTCCGCAAATGTTTTGCATTTGGTGAGCTGTCTTGACAATCTGGCATGGTCGGTCGTATTCTTCCTTTCCTGTTTAACAAAATGATCAGTGTAAAAATCGGAGGCCCGTGAAACTAAAAGTTACTATTTAAATGTGTTTCTTTTCCTTGTTCATGTCATTAAGATTTCAGCTCTTGAAGTGTTTCCTCTCGAGTCCTTTGTAATACTGGAAATAATTACGCTATAGAGACTCAAATACATTTGAAGGAACAGTTGATCATAAAAGCACTCTCAAAGTGATGCCAATACACTTGGCTGAGTATTTTTCAAAGTACACTAATGAGCCAAAACATTATGACCACATGCCTAATATGCTGTTGGGTCCCCCACGTGCCACCAAACAGCACTGACCCGCCGAGTCATGGACTCTTCAAGACCCTGAAGGTGTCCTGTGGTATCTGGCACCAAAATTAGCAGCAGATCCTTCAAGTCCTATAAGTTGCAAGGAAGAGCCGCCGTGGATCAGACTTGTCAGTCTAGCACATCCCACAGATGCTCAATCAGATTGAGCACATTATCCTGCTGAAAGAGGCCACTGCCATCAGGGAATAATGCCATTGCCATGAAGGGATGTACCTGGTCTGCAACAATGTTTAGGTTGGTGGCATGTGTCAAATTGGCCTCCACATGAATGGCCAGACCTAGGGTTTCCCAGCAGAGCATTTCCCAGCGCATCACCTTTCCTCCACTGGCTTGTCGTCTTCCCTCAGTGCATCCTGGTGCCATCACTTCCCCAGGTAAACGGTGCACATGTACACAGGCATCCATGTGATCTAAAAGAAAATGGGAGTCATCAGATCAAGCAACCTTCTTAGACTGCTTCAAGGTCCAGTTGTGATGCTCACATGCCAATTGAAGGGGCTTTCAATTGTGGACAGGGGTCATCATGGGCACTCTGACTGGTCTGCGGCTATACAGCGCCATACACAGCAAGGTGTGATGCACTGTGTATTGTGACACATTCCTTCCATAAACATCATTAAAATTTTCTGTGACTTGTGGCATTGGTTCGGATCAGACAGGATAGCCCTCGTTGCCCTCACGCATCGATAAACCTTGGGCGCCCAACATCCTTTTCCTAGTTTGTGGTTTGTCCCTCCTCGGACCACTGTCGGTAGGTACTCACTACTTTGTGATATTGGGCTATACAGATAAAATTGACTTTACTTGACTTGACTTCTGACTGGGAGCACCCCACAAGCCTCGCCGTTTCAGAGATGCTCTGGCCATAACAATCTGGCCCTTGTCAATGTTACTCAAGTCTTTACTCCTGCCCATTTTTCCTGCATCCAACACGTTGACTACAAGAACTGATTGTTGGTTTACCATCTAACCTACCTAACCTTGACATGTGCCCTTGTTTGGAGATGATCGTTATTCAGTTCACATGTGACTGGTCATAATGTTTTGGCTCATCGGTGTATATTGTTGTCAATATAGTGCATTTGGTTTTGACAGAAACTCAATGATTTCCTAAAAGGGTTTTCCCATCAAATGATGGTATAACTTCTCATAATTGCTTTTGTTTTTATCTCCACCAGCAGTGCTTGGTAGATGAGACAGGTTGTCAGAATAATATATGAACTTTGTTTCCCATTGAACCTCAGGCTTGTTCAGACCTTGTCTGCTCTTCATGGAAACCAGATCTCTATCTCCTTTTTTGGCAAGGACTGGGCATCAATAACCCATATGTCTTCGAAAGAAAGTCCAGCACAATATATTTGTAATGGGCAGCAGAGCTACTACAGCAGGCCTGGCCAATATGTGATTGATTAAATATTGATCCTGTATTGATACCATGAAGATGAACAGCAGCAAGTTACCGTTCCAGTGTGACTGGTATAGTGATCCCCCAACTGCCTCTCCTGAAACTTTCATTCATTGGTTTTCAAGACAGTCACTCAAGTTCCACAGCTTTGCGATTTCAGGGAAACCAGCTGCCAATGGCTGAGAAATGAGAAGTTGGCCCTGTGTAACAAAAGCTAACATTACTATGTCCTTCCCTGCATGGAGTGAAAGCTAACTTCATCACCTCCCTTTCCACTTTGCTGTCATCCCTGGCCTCCTTCCCTCTTTGTATGTATCCCCGCAGAAGCCCAAGGCCTCGTCCATGGACTCCGGCACAAAACTCACTCGCTCGCTTCCATGTCAGGTGCAAGTTAACCAAGGAGAAAATCTGTGAGTTGCTAAGCTGCTTCACAAACATGGACCTGACGTTATCTGTGCCAGTGTGTGGTTTATTCTGGTCCTTGTTTGAACATCTTGTTTAATGTTGCTGTCCTCTTCCTATTTCTAAACAGAAACACAGACCAGTGGCCACAAAAGCTCATCATGCAGCTAATTCCACAACAACTGCTGGTAAGATTGTTCCCCTTTCCCTATTTGTGAATGTGTGTTGCTGTGAGTCTTGTCTTGAAAGAAATGATTGGTTTATCAACAATGTGTAATTACATAAATCTGTCCCTCATTTTGTGCTTTGCTTTCTCTCTGTCCATGCAGACAACTCTAGGTCACCTGTTCAGAAACTCCCGAATGGTTCAGTTTCTCTTCACCAACAAAGACATGGAGTCGTTGAAGGGTCTATATCGTATCATGGCCAATGGTTTTGTAAGTTGCCTAGTGCCTCCCATTCAATCAACCTAAAACCCTCTCCTTTCCCCCACTGTCTCTAGTATTATTTATAAATCTCAATACATCTTCTTTGAGTCACACTGAGTGCAGATTCCACCTTTGTCCATCCAGAGGGTGAACTCTGAATAGGAAGTTTAACTGCAGTGCTGCATTGAAGACTCTAGATGGTGCAAGAGGCTATATCATTTATCACCCATGAACAAGCTAATAGGATTTTCAACAAGCATTGTCCTAACTAAAAAAAAAACTTATAAGTGGTTAGCCCAATTCAACTCCAGAAGGCTAACATGATGACAGGGATTTTCAATGTGGTGCATTGTCTCGGAATGATAATTAGCGTGACACCACAGAGAAATACTGGAAGCATGAAAAGTATTTGGTCTGTCTGAGCACTGTTTGTTTGCCTGAATTGTTATGGACAGTCCGCAAGTGTACCATATGAAGCAGGTTGATACCATTTACAGTCAGTTCATAAAACTGCTAAGTTTGAATGGGTAATGGCACTTTGGGCTTGCTCAGGACCATGCTATATTTTCTTAGGGTCCCATCTCGAGTCCTTACAATATCATTTGACCTCTCTTCAGGCCGGCTGTGTCCACTTCCCTCACACTACCTCACCCTGTGAAGTGAGGGTGCTAATGTTGCTCTACTCCTCCAAGAAGAGAATATTCATGGGCCTTATCCCAAACGACCAAAGTGGCTTTGTCAACGGCATCCGACAGGTCATCACAAACCACAAGCAGGTCCAGCAGCATCGAGCGGTGAGTTAGGCCGTATGACCCTGGAAGAAAGGAGGTGCATTGGCTGAGACTTTGGAGAAGCGGTAGGATACCGTAAATAAGCCCTTTTAGAATGGAAAAGAATCCAAGGAAGCTTAATAGAAAGTCAACGCAGGATGGACTGGAAGGTGGAGGATAGCTGAAATACTCAGGTAGGATTACTTGATAGTTGGTTCACTTGAGAGAGTGATGTTGTCTCTCCCACAGACAAGGCAGGCACGTAGACAGAATAGTCTCGTCCACTTCCCTGGATAAATGTTAGATCAATTTCTGTAGCTGTGTTCATTAATCTACAAGCACTGGCTCCTCTCCTGCACTTGACATGGAAGTTTCGCTAGCCGTTTCTTTTCTCTCTCTGATAACAGACATTTCCAACTTCCCAACATCTTCAGGACAGGGTGCTTTAAAGCATCTGTTTGAGATTAGCTGTCTTTTCCATCAAAATTACACTTAAGCTCACCGGATTAAGTCGAACAGAGGCTACGTAGCCTGCAGATGAAGTAACAGCCAGTCACAGAAATGCAGGATGGCGTGCAGTAATAATGGAAAGCCTCTTTGTGTTTAGCATGAGTTGAATAGCTTATCTTCTCACAGCCCTTCTTTTCTCATAAACGTTAATACTGCTTGTTTACAGGTATCCCGGTAGCGTAGTGGTCTCTATTCTGTTGCATACCAACATGGGGATCGCCAGTTTGAATCCCTGTGTTACCTCCGGCTTGATCGAGTGTCCCTACAGACACAGCTGGCCGTGTCTGTGGGTGGGAAGCCGGATCTGGGTATGTGTCCTGGTCGCTGCACTAGCGCCTCCTCTGGTTGGTCGGGGAACCTGTTTGGGGGGAGGGGGAACTAGGGGGAATAGCGTGATCCTCCCACGCGCTATGTCCTCCTGGCGAAACTCCTCACTATCAGGTGAAAAGAAGCAGCTGGCGACTCCACATGTATCGGAGGAAGCATGTGGTATGCAGCCCTCCCCGGATTGGCAGAGGCGGTGGAGCAGCAACCGGGACAGCTCGGAAGAGTGGGATAATTGGCTGGATGCAACTGGGGGGAAAAAGGTGGAAACCCCCCCCCCCAAACAAGAAATACTGCTTGTTTACTCATCATGCTAATTTAATGTTTTTATGAAGGAGTAGTAGACCTACAGCTAACCTGGAGCCATGCATGTAGTATGTCCATCAGGGCAGTCACACAAGGCAGAAGAAGACGTGAAATTATAATGAATAGGGCTGGGGTTTTTTTTCTCTTGTGTGTCATCACATATTCAGTGCTGTGTTGCTAATGGAGAAGTGCTGCAGCAATCTTAACATGATTTAATTTTCAGTTTGGACTAGTGTTAAAATCTCCCTGCAAAACCCTAGAGCTGCATTCTTTGGGAGCAAGATGGGAGTTTGGGTTTTTTGCAGAGTAAGACAAAATGGAATATTTTCTATGTGTTCTAGACCTCTCTAAATCTTTTCAAGATTTTTCAGGTTACTGGGTTAAAGAGTAGAATGAAAGAATGTACAAATATACAGTGGGGAAAAAAAGGAGTAAAAGAGGTGACTTGTTATTTTTTTAGGTGAACTGAGGCCATGTCTTGAGCTGTCACTAGTAGCTAGAAAACTGCACTAGTGATCAGTATGGGCAAAGGGTTATTTGTTTAATTCCACTAAGATTTAAATTGATGATTCTGTAGTTAATACATGTGATACTGCTCACAAATGGTTCACAACCCCTTTTATTCCCCTTTAGGCTTCAGTTTAGTACAAAAACACAGTGATGTCCCCTATGTTCACATGGTACGGGTAACTCAAAATCTTGCTGCCAGTCAGTCTTTGTTTCCATTAACATTGTAAGGTTTTTCATGATCACCATTTTGTGTAACATTAGAAATTGGGACCAGCTGACTTTTACAAGGGTGGTGTGGTGGCACAGTAGTTAGCGCGGTCACCTCACAGCAAGAAGGTCCTGGGTTCGAGCCCCGGGGTAGTCCAACCTTGGGGATCGTCCCGGGTCATCCTCTGTGTGGAGTTTGCGTGTTCTCCCCATGTCTGTGTGTGTAGGTCAGATGAATCGGCCATACTGCATTGTCCCTAGGTGTGTGTGTGCGCGCGGGCCCTGTGATAGCCTGGCAGCCTGTCCAGGGTGTCTCCCCGCCTGCCGCCCAATGACTGCTGGGATAGGCTGCAGCATCCCCGTGACCCTGAGAGCAGGATAAGTGGTTTGGATAATGGATGGATGCCTTTTTTATAGATTTGTTAAAATCAGTGTATTAGAAAAAATACAAAATATATGAAGCTTTGGGTCTCTGACAGTCTGCATATAATTAGATTTTCCATTCAAGGAATTAGCATCTAACCTACAGATTTTTTCCTTACAGTTTGTGCTGAAATACTGTTGAGAAATCCATCATTAATTGATTAACTGAGTCGATGTCCTTTCCTACTACTGACATCTGTTAATATCCTGTAGGACTGTTTCTGCTTATTTTGTCCTAATAGTAGCATCCTTAGTTCCCTGTGACTTGGGTTCAAACAGAGACGATGTATGTGTTTTCTCCAATCTTACCTTTTTATTATTGCAATAGAAACTGCTTAAGATTATAGTGGTCAACTGCTTATACTGATTAAAGGTGGATGAAGTCATTCCTATACTAATGCTGTTTAAATCTTTTGGTTATTGTGGTCAAACAGTCCACTCAAAATGATAATTTTTGGACTTTCAGACATGGGAAATAAAAAAATAAATAAAATCAAAGGTAATTAAGGAAATCTAATGTTAAATTGTTTACTCGTGTTTTCAGTTACTCCCATGATGCTGAATGTTGCCACCTCCACTCTGAACATTTGAACCAGCCAATATTTTGTTACAGTACAATAGCCAAAAGCAGGCAACTGTCTTTCAGTCAATTAAATTCAGTAAAATAGTAAAGTGGTCTGTTTCATTACATCCATCCATCCATTATTCAAACCGCTTATCCTGCTCTCAGGGTTGTGGGGATGCTGGAGTCTATCCCAGCATTCATTGGGTGGCAGGAGGGGAGACACCCTGGATAGGCTGCCAGGCCATCACAGGGCCGACACACACACACACACACACACACACATTCACACCTAGGGACAATTTAGTACGGCCGATTCACCTGACCTACATGTGTTTGGACTGTGGGAGGAAACCGGAGCACCCGGAGGAAACCCACATGGGGAGAACATGCAAACTCCACACAGAGGACGACCCGGGACGATCCCCAAGGTTGGACTACCCTGGGGCTCAAACCCAGGACCTTCTTGCTGTGAGGCAACCGCACTAACCACTGCAACACCGTATCACCTGTTTCATTACATTATTTATTTAATAAGTATATACATGCCAATTAGACGGTCATCAAGAGAAATAAATAAAAGTATATGTGATCACAATAAGCGGTTTCCATAGTATTTTGTTTTTGTTATGTATGATGTGGTTGATGTATGTTTAAACTTCATTGCCTGGCAAATCTGACTCAGTGTCATATCAATATTGGTTCAGTATCAGTACTGTCTTGAAAAATGTGATTGACAAATGCAGTGATGGCTGTCTCTGTCCATCTGTCTTGCAGTTGGGTGGGGCAGGAGGCCCTATGCCAACTGGTCAAGTACCACCCAACCAGAATTTCCTCAACAGGCCCGCTGGCCCAATTCCTGTCTCCCATGGCAATGTCCCGCAGCAGGTAAGAGACCCCTCACCGGCCTTTGTTGTCTGCCTGCACACCCACTGGCTCTCCTCCGTCCTCTCCTCTCCTCTCCTCTGCACTTGTACACTGCTCGTCCTGGCTGGCTGCATCACCCGGTCACAGCTCCACCAGACCGGGTGTCCTTCAATGTCTGCATGCCGTTGCTGATAACTCTTTCCCCCACTGTGCTCTTTGTTCTTCATACCTGTCCCCACACCCCACACCCCTGTCCTCCTCTCTTTCTGGCCTGTCCTGTTCTCAGTCTGTGGTGGTGGGCATGCCCCCTGTTAGTCAGGTCACTATGATGGAGGAGCAGCAGAGACAAACCAACCTGGTGAGACTTGGCCTTGTTACAAACAAGGAAGTAGCAAAAGCAAAATGTGCTGTGTTCTTACTGTGCTCCCTGTAAGCAGACATAGGCTAAACTAGAAATCAGAACACACAGAGACACACATTAGGTGGACAGCTCATCTGCTATGGCATGTCTGTTAACTATTTCATTTCCTGTTTAATGCACTGCTTTAAGAGGCAGACATTTCCTTCATGAAATGTCTGCCTTAAGTGTCTTCATGGTGTGTGTAACTGGTTACATATGAAGGAATGTGAAATGTTTTCACCAGATAAGAATGGAGCGAGTGTAACTGGACACTCGTGTCCATATAGTAGGTGGGACCCACTTAACAAGTTTGCCTTGAGCTAACATACTTAGTGTCCCTCCCTAAACTTCCAAAATGAAAACAGCGCAGATTTTAAAGATACACCTGAGAAGGGCATCCAGGTAGCGTGGCGGTCTATGCCATTGCCTACCAACACTGGGATCTCCGGTTCGAATCCCCGTGTTACCTCCGGCTTGGTCGGGCATCCCTACAGACACAATTGCCCGTGTTTGTGGGTGGGAAGCCGGATGTGGGTGTGTGTCCTGGTTGCTGCACTAGTGCCTCCCCTGGTCGGTCGAGGCGCCCGTTTTTGGGGGGGGGGGAGTGAGGGTAATGGCACGATCCTCCAACATGCTAAATCCCCCTGGTGAAACTCCTCACTGTCAGGTGAAAAGAAGCGGCTGGAGACTTCACATGTATTGGAGGAGGAGGCATGTGGTAGTCTGCAGCCCTCCCCGGATCGGCAGAGGGGGTGGAGCAGTGATCGGGATGGCTCGGAAGAGTGGGGCAATTGACCGGGTACACTTGGGGAGAAAAACGGGGAAAAATCCACAAAAAAAGAAAGAAAGAAAGATGTATCTGAGAAAACCGAGGGCATAGACCATCCCATATCAAAGACGAGCAGCACACATAAATAAGTTATTTGAATGAAAAATTGAAATATAAGGCTTCATTTTAATGGAAACGAGCAGTCCTGGATGAAACCATACCATTTAGTATTTGCAAAAGTGATGAAATCCACATTATCCACATTCCCTGTAATAAATCTGCTAACATAGTGCCCCTGTCAGTAGAACTCTGCCATAGCCATGCAGTCATTTGTCGACTCACACATCACACACAAATGTTACTGTCCCCCATTGATCACAGAGACAGTTTGATCCCAACCGCCCATTGACCCTTTCTTGTCTGTGCTAGTAGCACAAAGCTCCCTCTCAAAATGTCCTACTTCTGAGCATTTTTCAAAGATAGAAAGGAGGGCTGGATGGATGGGGTAGAGCACAGCTGATAGTGGGGGTTATTGTTACTCTTGGCTTGATCTGGTTAAAGGCTTATGTTGTGTATCCCCCTTTATAACTCTAGTCTGGCCTGTCATAGTCTAACCTCTTGAACTGTGTGATCTTTGTTCAGATGACCATGAGGGCGACTGGCCCAGCTAACCAGCAGCCACCAGTCACCGGTGCGCCACCCAACCAAGTCGCTCAGGGTGGACAGGCACCCCCTCAGAGTCCCATGCTCCGCCTGCCAAACCCGGGAGCCAATCCACAACTGCGCAGTCTTCTCCTCAGCCAACAGCAGCCAGTAAGAGAGCAGTAAAACGATCCTTTAAGTAACGGTCATTACACATGTCAACAGTCACTGACTCACCACATAATACGTGTCTCATAGGGTATCAAGTAACCTTTGCAGAAGTTAACATTCATTTTCTCTCATTCGTTTTATCTCAGCAGGGTGGTGTGTCTCACATGCCTGGAATGATGCCCCACCAGGGTTTAGGGCAGCAGCTCGTCCACCCAACACCAGGAGGGGGGGCTCAAATGCAGGGCCAGTGGAGGCAGCCTCTGGCAGGTGGGCTCTTAAATCCAGACAGATAGATAGTATGAAAATATTAAAAGTACTAAAATATGTATCCCATTCAACTCGGTTTATGAGGCCGCATAAGGAATTAAGAATTGCTCAGGTGGAGTTGCTTTCAAGTTAAGTTTTGTGGTCTTTGCAAATAATTTGATGGGTTATTATTTGGGGTGAAGAGAGTCCTTTTATTGCTCATTTTAACAAAACTAAATGATCTAGTACAAGAGGTAAAGGCCAGAATTCCAGATATGATTATACCCACTATCACAGTGCCTAAAAACAAAATTAAATCACTTAAACAGATGACCACAGTGCAGTAGACATCTAAAGTGATGTCCGTTCAAGTCCTTCAGATTACATTCAGATCCATTCAATTTTCTTTTAGTCTGTTGCAAAATGAATTGGATGTTACCGTTTGCCAATCGTGCTGTTCTTAAACTATGTAAGATATTTCAAGTATAAAGGACACATCACGGATATCTTAAGGTAAAGAGACTAACTTTATTCAAAAGAATATGCTATAGTTGTGGTGTGGAAGTCTCTTCTAGCTCGACCAGAAAACTAGCGAGCAAAAAAGCTACATTTTCTACATGCCCAGATACAGAAGGGTTTTCACCCCTTTTAACAGTAGAACAACCGGGATTTCACTCCTACCTAAAAGGACCACAGTTTTTAAACTCTATATTCTGTCAAGATAAATACCCAGTTGAGATATTAATGGATTGCATATGTTAGTATGTCTGTTAAGAAACGACTGACACCAAAATGAACATTTTAACAACTTTAATACTATTATTCTAACAATTTAAAATGGCTGCTTTCCAAGGCCTGTAAATACTGCAACGCCTCGGTGGTAGTCATGGTGCGTCTGTAACGGTGTCTGTAACCAGACATGTTGGACATAATCAAAAATCAAGTTTAGACTATTACTCTGCACTGAAGAACGCTAGTGTGTTTCTAGGACAGAGCAATGAACTTCACGAAGGTAATGACGCGACCAACACACGTCGTAAATAAGGACATGACGCCCACGATCATGCACAAATTACAAGACGGTCATTTTGACCGCTCATGGTTGTTTTGGGTAGATTTTATCATAACTTGTTTTTGTGCAATTGATCTAAAACTCATTTTAATGCAAATATATACAATTTTAGGAGCATTCAGGGAGCGGCAGCTATGTATCTGTTTTTTTGTTTTTTTTTCTTCACAAAGTTATTTGAAAAGCCAAAACGGTCAAAGTGATGGCCGTAGTCGTTCTAGAAATAGTTAAGTTTCTGGAGGTTTTACTATGTGTCCTACTTACATCAAGTCAGACAGACTTGTGGGTATTATACACTTCACAGAATAGTCGTCAAATTCACTATCAAACCCACCAGTCGACACTGCATAGTTGTAGACTAATGGTTCATGTGTGGTTTTAGCACTGTGCAGTAATAAGTCAGTGGCACTGCATCTACAGCTCTGTAGCTGGGCAAGCTGTGGTTTCAACATAGATTTGTTGGAACCATCATTTTTTATGTTATGCCATGTTAAATATACAGAATTTAAGGTATTCAGAGAAGGAAATACTCCCATTATCCGTGTTTCGGTTTAACGGGTGACCGTGTTAACTGGTGACTTTAGTGACGACAGCTATTGGAAACACAAACACAACATGTAGTGTCCTCCTAAAAGCCTTTAATTTGACTTTAATCAATTTTAAATACACACTCATCCGTGTTTAATATCTACACTAACCATTTATGTAAGTTAAATTGTACTCAGCAAGACTCATTCAGTTCTTGTAATGTTTCTAATGATGTGGGAAACAAACCGCAGCCGTCAGTGCAGCTGTATTTTATACCGTTATCCTCAATCAGAAAATTACCCATATTCAGTCATTTAACCTGTAACATTATAATGTCAAATTCCTTCTCAGACATGAGCTGCTCTGCTAATCCTTGTTTTCCCCACATTAAAAGCAACTTCAAGAAATGTGAATGCTTCTTGCTGGTGACACCATTTAATTTACATAATGTAGAGCAAAAAGGACCAGATGAATATATACTGTTTTGAAGATTCAGTTTAAGATAATTTAAGGGTTTTAGGCTTTTCAACAGCTGCTGTCACTACGACAACCATGGACGCTGCCAGCTGAAAATCACCAGTTACCACGGTGACTCGTCAAAGTGAAACACCTACAAGAAACAGTCGCGTTGTTACTGCAGTCAAACAGAGCTCAGACAAGCTTGCTGGGGTTTAGTCCAATCAGATTGCGGCTCATTTGTAAACAGTGTCTCATGCCCAATTGAGGACTCTATTTCATCTACTCTAAGTTGGTCCCACCTATAGTTAAGCCTTTACTGGTTGTATTTGAGAACTTTTTGACAAGAATTGATTGTTGTTATTGGGTGAAAAAAATACAGTATATTTCACGCGATTAATCGACTACTCAACTACTTTTTGGGAGTAGCTGACTACTAAAACTCAGCAGTCGTGAAGGCCCTAGTACAGGGATAGGCAACATGGTCCAGTAAGGTCCCGTGTGGGTGCAGGTCTTTGTTCCAACCAAGGAGTTACACACCTGAGTCGACAAATCAAGGTCCTTAGCAAAGGCTATTGGTTGACTAATAGAATCAGGTGTGTAACTGCTTGGTTGGAACAAGACTATTTGTTGATCTATAGCAGGGGTCAGGAACCTTTTTGACTGGGAGAGCCATAAAAGCCAAATATTTCTAAATATATTTCATTGAGAGCCATATAGTATTTTTAACGTATAATAAATTAAATGTCTTACTTTTAATGCGACTTCTGGTGCTGCATGGCATATCGAAGTGCCGCTTTATATTTGACCGTTTCATCGATGCAATTTTATCATTGCATATTAGACATACCGCAGATCCTGCTCTCTCCACAAATGCAAATTCCTCTGCCCACGCAGCCTGGAATGCACGGTAATCATCGTCTTTTTTTCTTTTCGCCATCTTTTCCGTTACAAGGGTTGAAGCGGATAAACTAGTTGGCTATCTGATAAAATTGATTTCTTCACCTTTACAATGACCCGGACATGCTTGCGAGCCATTGGTTCCTGACCCGACCCACGGGTGACCCGTGACCCGTGAAATTTATCTTCAAAACTAATTTCTGTTTACTTTAAAATGACACAGTATTATTAAGAAATATCACAAGTATTTTAAAATCAGTTCCAAACTGACTTTTTTTTCAACTCAAAATTGTCTGGGAGCCATATGCCGTCACCGGAAAAGCCATAGATGGCTCGCGAGCCATAGGTTCCCGACCGCTGATCTATAGAATCAGGTGTGTAACTGCTTGGTTGGAACAAAGACCTGCACCCACACGGGACTTTTCTGGACCATGTTGCCTATCCCTGCAGTGGGTACCTGTTTTATGTTCGTGCATGCAGTTTGTATGTACGTTGAACGTTGCACATATCCCTGCTTGGCTCAGTTGCTGGATGTCTACTGCTATTATTTGTGGCTATTGTTTGCGGGTACGGGAAGGCAGGAGTGGATACACACTGCGGGAGCAGGAGGGAGTGTAACACACACACATTGTGGGAGTGGGCAGTAATGGCCAGAAATCCAGTGGGAGCAGGATTAAGGAAACAGTCCCGTGCAAGGCTCTCTATGTAATGTCATGATTTGTTTTTTTTGTTACCCCTTTTTTTGCAACTTTAAATCCCACCAGACAATCTCAGATACAGAAATGCATAATCATGGCATGATTGACAGCAAAGTAGTCAAATAAAATCCCTGATGGTATTTGGATGCGATCTTTTTACGTTCCTATGCATTTTTTCCCCTTTGATTTTAAATATGACTGGATCAGAAATCTTGTAAATAGGCATTTAAAGGATGCACTAGTTTAGAGGTCTATAAGTGCTTGAGTAGCAAATTAGCTGTCACCCAATGTTGACGATAGCGACAATCATGTCATTAGTCTTTACAAGTTACTACAACCTTAGAACTATCCTGTGTCAGTAAAGCTTCAAAGAATCAAAGATTTAAAGGTTTATTTCTCACATACTTACAAGTACAATAAGCAGTGAAAAACTTTTTTTGGCAACTTCGAAACAGTGCAAAAAGAGAAATGAACAACAACAATAATAAAAGGAGAATACAATAGTAATGAAAAATATAGCTACAAGCGGCAATGGGGTCCAAGCACTTGGCGCAGTGGGCTTTAATATGTAAGCTTGGTGAATATATTTCAGGTTGATATCTTAACGTGTTCATGAGTTATTGCAAATTTTGGAAAATTGGCTATATTGATAAAGATTAGTTTGTTTGTATTATCAAACAAATTATGTTAACATATATTAACATGGATGATCAAAAATCAGAAAATGTAACTTTTTCCAGTTTGGTCCAGAGATGCTTTGTACCAATTTTGGTGACAATTGTTCAACAATTTTAGGAGGAGTAACGAAAAAAATAGTTTTGGACAAAATTCAAAATGGCAGAAAATCTATTGAAAGGCAGTCTTTGACTTAATATGGCCTTCAGAAGATTTTGAAAACATGCCACATGCATAAATTGCCACAAGGTTGGCGAGTTTAAATTGGACATCTTGGGACTGAAACCAGCGACCTTTGTATGCCTAGAGTAGGTGACTTACTGACTGCGCCACCGGGGAGACAATGCAATCCCACACCTTCTTACAACTTAAGGCACTGACATTACAGTAGCCAGACTAAAATAGTTTTGTCTATTTAAGCTTAAAAAATTCACAACAATTGAAGCGTTGGTGATAAAATTCTGAAAAAATATCACACCATTCTGCTGGTTTCGGGTGCATTGTCAAATACTTCGGTGAAGCTTGATCAAACATTTGACAAAATAGAAAATGTTGTGCATACAGTACTAATTACAGTAAGATACCGAATGTCACTGCAGATTCGTCGTTTGACATATCTGAACACCATTGGAAATATGTGATGTCGAGCATCTGCACAATCTCTGTGTCAATTTTGGTTGCATTTGAATGAAAACGTGGAGATATAGATGTTAATCGATTTTAAATATTTTGGAAAATATAGAGTGAGAATGAAAATATAGAGTGAGTGAAATAAAGACTTGTAAATTGTCCAAAGGATGCAGTGAGGCACATTTTGTCACAGATCAGTTGATGTATTGGAAAACATTTCAGTTCTGTAGCACATACGGGAGATTTTTTTTTTGTGTGTGACATGTCTAGAAATTTAGATTTGTTGTAATAAGCCACACCCACGTTAAGCAATCATTACCAAATTTTATGCATTGACTGAGTCATGACCCAAGATTGTGCAAACCGAATTTCATACGAATCCGTGCAGCCGATTGAGGTGTAAACTTTTCATATTTGTGGTGCCTCCTAGAGATTAAGTGCAGTTCACTTTAATACGTAAACTTAGTCTCAACTCCTGAACAGGAGTCTCAAATTTCAGGGCGGTATCTCGATGCGTTCTTGAGTTATTGCAATTTTCTTTTTAAATTAGCTATTTCAAGAAAACATGAAGGGCTTATATGAGGAAACCCTATGGAATATCAAAAATCCGAAAAATTAATAATTTTTTGTCGGCTTGGTCCAGAGATGCTCTGCCCCAGATTTGGTAACAATTGCTCAAAATTTGTGGTAAGAGTAGTGAAAAAACAAATGACAGAGAGGTTTTTTTTTTGTGGCTAAAATGGGCGTGGAGTCTATATTTAGACTCGTCTGGACCCACAGAATGCAGGGAAAAGGAATTTTGTTTCTGAGAATTATAGTTCAGAAATAATAGGCCAAAATGTAAAGTTTGATATTATAGCGCCACCACCTGGCTTATCGGGGTTTTGTTTTTTTTGTCTGAGTAGTGGGTGAGATTTCCAACCTATCTGCCCAGATCGGGAACTGTAGCTGTTATGGTTTCTGAGACCCAGATACATTAATGACATCAACTGAGTCGTGACCCAAGAGCGTACAAACCGAATTTCGTATGAATCTACGCAGCCGATTGCGAAATATGATTTTTTTTTGCGTTTGTGCCGCCCCCTAGAGGTTAAGCGCAATGCACTTCAATAGGTAAGCTTATTGAAAACTCGTGAACATGTGTCCAAAATCTCAGGTTGATACCTCAGCTAGTGGTGTTACGATATACCGGTGTTGATGATAACCGTGATATTTAAAAAAGGATATATTGATATCCTGTTAATAATACACATATGATAATATGTTGCCTCTTAAATCATTTCAATTTCTTTCCGTTCTTGCTTTGTCTCCCTCCCCCAACACTCACACACACACACACACACACACGCTGTGTATTAACCACAGCTGGCTACTACTGCCGTGCAAATCATTGGACTATACAAATAAAATTGACTTGACTTGAAGAGGAAAAACATTATGTGTACAGTGTACATTAGTTGTCAGCCTGTGGTCTCACACACAAACTCTGTCCCCTGCTCCCCGCAAGGGATTTTGTTTGTTGACGTTGTATTGATGGCAGATGTTAGGCCTTGATCCTCCCACGCACTACATCCCCCTGGCGAAACTCCTCACTGTCAGGTGAAAAGAAGCGGCTGGTGAATCCACACGTATCGGAGGAGGCACGTGGTAGTCTGCAGCCCTCCCCGGATCGGCAAAGGGGGTGGAGCAGCGACCGGGACGGCTCGGAAGAGTGGGGTAATTGGCAAAATACAATTCGGAGAAAAGGGGGAAAATTAAAAAAAATGTAGGAGTAGTGAAAAAGCAGCTTTGGACAAAATTCAAAATGGCGGAAAATCCTTCTAGATTCAAATAGGCTTGGTCTCGATTTTTGGATTCTTTCTGGACCCACAGAATCCGGAAAAAAAGCATTTTGTTCCTGAGACTTAAGGCTTTTACACACCGGGGGCGTTTTTGTTTGTGTGTGTGCGTGTGCGTGTGCGTGTGTGTGTGTGTGTGTGTGTGTGTGTGTGTGTGTGTGTGTGTTTGTTTGTGTGTGTGTGTTAGCGCATTTAATTTGTACGTCAGTACATTTTTTTTCGAACTGTAGTTTTTGTCATGAGTGCTTTCACACCGAAAACGAAATTACGTGCCAAAACGTGCGACGTAATTTTTTTTTGTTTTTTTTTTTAGGAACGAGGTAGATTTTTCTGAGCGTTCGCGCCGCGAATAAAGGCATCAACCAATCACGTTGTGCGGAACAGACGTCGCGTCACAACTCCTAACGGCAATGGCGGACCTGTCGATTGATCGTGTTTCTCATCACCCTGTATTGTATGACCAAGGACACAAAAATTTTACAGACTATGAACTCAAGGACAATGTGCGGAGGAGCATCGCCGAACAACTAGGCTCTCAGGACAGTGAGTGGCTTGTTGACTTTACTTTGGGATGTAGTAGAGTTGGTAGCAAGGCAACCCTTCCTTGCTGACTCAGAGCTGGTCGCGGCACACCGCAACGGAGGAGGTGCGCCCGGCGGGGGCCGGACCAGCAATAGCCCCCCCCCCCGACCCTGACGGGAAGAGGAGATCCCCACGCACTGCACCGCACCGCCATACCTGAATCCGCCGGGTTGAGTTCCCCTCGCGTGTCGCGAATTTGCGACAGAAACCCAGCTTTCTGTCGCAAACTCCTATCACTGCCGGTATGAATACTGTTGATGCGAAATATTTGTGAGTATTTCACATTTTCATAACGTGTCGTCTATTCGTCAGGACCGCATTGTGTAAAGGCCTTTATAGATCTAAAGTAAAGATGATATTATAGCGCCGCCATCTGGACAGTCGGTATTTTATTTATTTATTTATATATATATATATGTGTGTGTGTGTGTGTGTGTGTAGCGTGCATGGATAATTAGACACGTTGGTCCTTGACTAACGGGTCGGACCCTTTAGTCGACTGGTTAACGTTGTCGCTTGCGGAGTGAGAGACACGGGGTCGCATCCCGGCTGTGGCGACGGTCTCCCAGACTGCCCCCCGAATTCGCTACAGTATATATAGTCTGAGTTGTGGGTGAGATTTCCAACCTATCTGCCAGGTTTGGGATAGGTCAGAAGAAAAATAATAATAATCCTGACAGATACAATAGGCTTCCAGCAGCTTCGCCTCTTGGACCCTTAATAAAAATACAGTACATTTAAAAAAACAAAACAAAACGTTTCAAAAATATCCGGGATGTATACAGAAGGTATATCCCGATAAATACATTCGTGCAGTTGCTATATACAATAAAAGTCCAAGTGTGCAAATAGACTGAATAAGTAAAGTGTAAAGCATCTGTGGAAAGAAATAAAAGAAGCAGCAGGCGGGGGGGGGTTCTATTATTATTATTATTATTAATTTTTAAATTGGAACAAGTTGAGGAGGATAATTATTCAGTGGGGAGAGGTTGTCATGATGCACTTCTTAGGAAGACAAGTTTTCTGCTTCTGACAGAAGATGGGAATTGAGTTCGGCTGTGATTACAGCAGGGGTATGTAACTTATTTTGGGATCATAAGATAATCCAGTTTGTGACTAAAGGAGCCCCGTGTGTGTTCTAATCATCTTCCTAATTTGAAACCTCTCTGGCCTTTTTGCATGACTGTAAAAACCTCCGCCCTTCAGCCAGTAGCCCTTCTCCGAACCTCTCCCTCCCCTTACTCTTCATCCTTGTCATCCTCCCTGTGCAGGTCAGATGCTGATGGCTGCAGGTCAGAGAGGGGCTGTGGCCCAGCCGGGGATGCCCCAGGTGTCTAGCGTCATGGAAGACGAGATTCTCATGGACCTTATCTGAATACTGGACTCTGGAAATTCCTGCATCTTTCATCGCACAGCATCTTTTTTTATGTCGCATCGTGGCAGGTTTTGACCAGTCTGAACAAAAATGCTGTCATTTCTGTTTGCTGTATTGTTTCACGTGGTCAACAGAAAAACCTATCATGAGGTTTTTGTTGTTGTTGTTGTTTTGTTTTGTTTTTTGTTTTTTTACTGGCATTAGCTGTTGAAGTGAATTAGTGGGAGACAACATAAGGATTAGTTTTCTTTTGTAAATAGTTAAATCAACGCTCACACCCTGACCCATATTGCGCACTAATCCAGCATGTTACACACACACACACGATGAGGCTGACCAAATGGATGAAAAGAGTCAATTGAATTGTTGGGCTTCTCACAACTCGCTTCTTGATACGTGCTTTTAATTTTTTTTCCCTCTGAAGTATAATTTTTTTTGGGGGGGGATTATTTTCTGTTTTTATTATTATAGATAAGGTTGTTTTTATTGAGATTAAATAAATATTAATTTTGTTAAGGAGCGTGGCTAATTGAAAGTCATTTCTTACTATGAAAAGATTTTTTTCCATTCCAGTGTGCATGAAGGCGTTAGTGACAGCCAGCTCGTCTCCACGTTCTCCTCTTGTCCTGCTGGATCACAGCTCGAACCCTTAAGGTGAGGGAGAGACCAAAATAGATACTGTGATAGATGTCATTGTCTTTCCCTGCCAAATAGTTTCATAGTGTTAATTTTAACTACTCCAATATGCTGTGGCACCATAGAGGGGGCCCCCTTTGTGCCAAGTAGTCGTACCAGATGGCAACAGTTGGCCATGTTTTCCCTGGCATGACACACAATCAGGCTGGCCGCATGCGCACATGCTGCTGAATCCACATATGTGCTCAGGACCGGCTCTTCTCTCACAAAACAGGACCGAAGCAGCCCTGTATGCGCCGCACAACACATCCCAGGCAGCATCAACAGATGTTATCAGAAATCTATTGCTGCGTGGACTTGGTGCAGACTACCTGTGTGAAGCCCAGAGCCCTTAATCTTCTGTGCTGAAATGAGGGAAGAAGAAGCACATAAACTTGGCTGGCCTGCACAGGCACGCTCTCACATCTTGGTTTGGAGAGAATTTTTACTCGTGCACGCCACTAGTACACAGACTTCTCAGACGCGCAACAAACAGGAAGTGATGTCAGTCCCCGTCACCTGGGAGATGGAGATGGTTGCTAAGATACCATGACAGTGGGTTCTTGTTTCTGAGCTTTTCCTCAGCCTCGCTTTCACATGGACTCGCACAGACAGACACTGGTCCTTCAGTGGCCGGTGTTCATTTCTGCCGTCCCCAAATCGCTGCACTACTCTGAACTCATCCTGATTTCCTTCTCTTTCCTTCTCTCTCCTGCTTTTTCTCCATCTATTTGTACATATCTGTTGCACTATCTACCTGTTAGTGCCTGTCCAGATTCATCAGCTTTTCAATATTTCAGTAGAGCACCAAGGCTCCCACACATCCTAACATGTCACCTACAAGATGTGACAGAAAGGCCTAGGAGACCTGGAGTGTTCTGACTTTACATTGTGTGTGTGTGAAATGTAGAAAGGGTGGTAGAATGAGAGATAATGCATACTCACTCAACACATCTATATCTGCCCCACTTCACACAGCGTCCTCTCGTGTGGCTCCAACATAGCAGCGTACTAACATGGCAACATGGGGAAGCTGCACGTGCAGGAGAAGCTGGACTCGGAGACACAGCAGCAGCCGTGGGACCTGCACATCCTGATATGCAGCACAGAAAGGGAGCACGACGCAGAGTGGGGTCTCACCCACAGCACAGGGCAGAAAATCCTGGATGGGAAGCTCTCTGTCCTGATATGAGGTGCATATACTTCACAGTGGCTCCCATCTTTATTCATTTATTGGCTTGTGGAGTTCACTCAATAAGTCACTCAGGCTGCCCTGGCGGACAGCACAACACACCGGAGAGAGGGGGGAGATGAGGGGAGCCTGTGTGTGTGTGTGTGTGTGTGTGTGTGTGTGTGTGTGTGTGTGTGTGTGTGTGTGTGTGTTGGAGGGGGTGGGTCGCTCTACACCACAGCCTGAGCAGACACTGCAGCACGACGACACAAAATGGGAGAAGGGGAGACAGACAAGTTTGGGGAGGACAGAGAGAACATGTGGAGGGGTCTTGTAAATAGCAGGGTGAGGGGAGGTTGGAGGTCAGAAGAGAGCAGTCTGTATCAGAGTTTACAAGTTTGAGAGGGTTACAGTGTGTGTGTGTGTGGGGGGGTCAACTTGAAGAGCAAGAGGATAGGCAGAGAGATGCAGGACGACAACACCATAGACTGAGGTATGTGCATCAAGGGAGAGAGAGAGGAAGGTGTAGAAGACAGACAGAGAGAGAGGGATGTGGTGTGTGAGAGTTCGAGAGAGGGAGGGATATCTACTGCACTGTTGTGTGACTGGAAATTTAATGGAGAGAGAGGGAGGGAGGGGAGGGAGGGAGGGAGGCAAGCAGGCAGGAAGGGAGCAGAGGAGCGGAGAGAGGAAGAGCGACGCAATGCCAACACATTGCAAGTGAGCGCACCCACTGGTATGGAATTACACAGGACTGGTGAACAATGGTATAGGGTGCTGCAGAGTGACGGGGGGGAGGGGGTATGGCAGAAAGCAGCTAACTGTGGCAGTGCACCGTGTCCAGCTAGTGGCCGTGGCTACATGGTTTTGTGTTGAAAGTGGACGAGGGGCGGCTGGGAGGACGGCAGCCCAGGCCGTACGTGATGGAGGAACACCACAGAGCCATGTGGGATGATTGATAAGCACCTCCGTGAGAGGAACAGCTTCTTCTGCACGTGTGTGTGGGGGGGGGGGTATGGAGTGACCTGCAGCAGCTACACGCGGGACACGTGCGTGTGGAAGTGAACACGGTGCACGTGTCTGTGATGGAGAGCTGGCGGAGGTGCAGGGATGTGAGGAAGAGCTATCTGCTGTGTCTCCATTTAGAAAGTTATCAATCCGCCACTAATCACCCGTCTGAATGGTCCCCCTCCCCGTCACCCCACCCCCCCCCCTCCGTTATGTGATGGATGTGCACACATGTATAGGCCTATACACTCCGTCATACACATGCTACACATTTGCGCATGTCTGCTCATAGGAAGGCAACACTATTAGATGATGTTAAGGTGTGTGCGTGCGTGTGTACTTGCGTGCGTGCGTGCGTGTGTGTGTGTGTGTGGTTCTTAGCTCCCCGTCAACTTTTCCTTTGGGGTTCATCCGCCTCTATTGCCGGCATACAGGCCTATAGGGTAAATCAATAGACCTTTTGCCAGCTTGGGTGAGCGGAACTGAAATAACAAGACGCGGAAGCGCGCGGATCAATCCTATGTGAGAGCGCGTGCGTACAGGTGGGGGAGCAGCGCTGTGTGTGCGCTTCAGCGTTGCCATGGGAACCGGCCAAGCAGCAGAGAACGTTCCCTGTTAGAGGCCGTCAACACCCCCCCACCCCCCCCACCACCACCTCTAGCATTCACTTTCTTAACGTCATATTTAAGATCATCTGGCTGTACACAAAATATGTAGTATAATAACCTATTCACTATGTTGTTAATAACAACAACAACAATGATAATGATAATTCTTGTTGTTGTCGTTGTTATTGTTATACTGCATTCGCTTGTTCCTTTTTTTTACAGTCTCGTGGCCAATCGTTTGTATGGCTGGGGGTGCGCGCAGGTTGCACGGCGCTACAGCCTACCTGCATATTTAAGCAACGATCAACGACATGTGGATAGTCGCGCAGCCTCCCAGTACCACCAGTACCACCAGTATCACCAGTACCGCCAGTACCACCAGTACCGCCAGTCCAACGGCGCTTCCCAGTAGCCACTACGCCTGTCACATCAAACAGATACCACGAGCTCCGAGACGATTCTTATTAGGCTATTAGTGGCGGCGGCGCAGCACCCAGGCTTTAAAACGGGTGAATCAATCTGAGAGAGATAGAGAGGGAGAGAGCGAGAGAGCGAGAGAGAGAGCGCGAGAGAGAGGGCGAGAGAGAGCGAGCGACCAGAAGACAGCGCCAGGGACTCTACCCATCTGCAGTGGAATACACTATATCAGGATATTTTGGGGAAGGTAAGAGCTGGAGCAGGATGGATATGAGATTAACATGTGGCATGTTGCGCGCACCTCTGATGACTTGATCACAACAAGCTGTACCCAGCACGCTGCGTTCTGAGGTAGGCACCCGCTGCTCAGACCCATGACTTTGTGCTCGCTCCGTCAAGTCGCGGTGTCGATCTGCATGATGTGCATTTGTGTAGTAAAACAGAGCTTTATGTGTCTCGTACGTGTGGTGATGCGTGTGCGTGTGCGTGTTTTCGTGTTAATGTCTATCCAGTTTGTGCATCGGCTCCGGCTGTAGCCTACGTGCATTAGTGTGAAGTAACCCTAACGTGTCGCACAGTTTTTTGTTGTTTTTCTTTTCTTTTTTTTTTGAATATAGGAACATTTGTAACCCCAAGAAAAATCTCTAATCTGAATTACATTTAAAAGCTCTGAGGTATTTAAACTGCCCTACTACGGGCCTTTCCATCGCAACGCTGGGTGCCGTTATCAAGGAACCCAAACAATTATTTGGTGAAATAAATGTGTGTAAATCTGGAAAGGGGAGACCAGTCTGGTTTGGATCCTTGACTTGAGTCCACACCAGTGGCTTGGATTTCAACTTTTGTCTTATAGTGCCTCGCTATTTGCTAATGAATAGGAACAAGTTACTCTAACCTTGGCATTGTAGCCGACAGGGGCATCTAGCACGTGTCGTTATCTTGACATTTAATTAGGGGATACACACAGTATTTAGAGTCACCTTATCTGGACATTTCCGCGCTAATTCGCTTAATCGGGGGCCCAGTGTGCCTCGGTGGATGGCCCCCATGCAGACCGGCGGAAATGCGCAGCAGGCACCTTGCGGCTTTTGCGCTCGGGCTGAACTGCGCTCGGGCTGAACTGCGCTCGGGTTAAACTGCGCTCGGGTTCGGGTCCTTCAGTCACAGCCTGCGAGGAGCCCCTCTCGGCTGAGAACAGGGAACAGATAGATTAGAGGGGCCGATGAATGGAGATGTGCTGCCTCTATCTGCAACACAATGATACGGTTATGAGAGGATTTAAATGCTAATGTGCAGCGTGATGGAAAAGCCCAGCACAGACTGGCAAGCTGAGATTGCTGGCGGTCAAGCGGGCGCAGCGGCTGATGTCGTGGGTTTATGACAGAGTGACTAAGTTATTAGTGGGGTTGTTGGATGGGGTGATGTGCACTGGGGCAAGACTAGACAGAGGGTTAAGTGTTGAGCTGTGTGAGTATAGACGTGAATGGGGGGAGGGGGTGGCAGAAAGACTCCCCTCAAGCCCTGATACACAGACAGTTTGGCTTCTGCTGAAAGTCAGCTTCAGTAAGGCTTTAAAACGATATATCCGTTTACAGATCATTGAAGTGCCATGTTTCATTCTTTATTCCCATATCTGCTAATTGTGAGTGTTTTACCGGTTGCATTTTACACCCAGGGACTTTAGCCATGTACCCATTACAGGCCTGTGGGATGTGATGCTGGTTCTACACCGCCATACCTCAGTTGCCTAGTGGAAAACCAGGACATTTATACCATTTATGCTGGTCAGCAACTTCTGTTGATCAGGTCAAACTAAGCTCACAGATGTAAAACTTTAAGAGGATGTTAAGTTTTTTTTATGTCACCTCTAAAAGTATCTACTTAATCTATCTAATGTTACTTTATCTCCATCGGTCCAGTTTTATGGTGAGTGTACGAACATGCAAAGTGGTGATGCTGTTCCTCCAGCTCAGCTCACATGCTTCCATCTGTTTGCAGCATCACCTGTCACTTCGAGGCCCTGGTGTTGTGGCAGGAGATGCTGCACGAGGTCACATTTGAGTCAAGGTCTCTCAGCTCAAGCCAGCGCTTCACAATACCAAGAGAACTTTGTGCTTTAAATGCAAGGCCAAGTGTCAGTGAGCCATTCTCCGTGATCTTTGTCCCTGCCTTTCTTTCTCCCATTGAAGTTGTCACTGAGATGAATTTAGATGAATTAGCACAAGGCCAGGGTGAAAAGATGGCTGATCCTGAAAAAAGGCTATCGAAAGGTAAAAAAAAAGTTTTATTTGTCACCTGAGATGTGGCGATGTGGCAGGAGCTCTGCAGAAGAGCCTTGTTCTGGAAGGACTACTTGGTCAGCTGTGCAAAAGGCAGAAGCAAATCCAGAGACAGCAGAGAGGATCTAATGCCTGTCTTAGGCCCAGTCTCATTTTAATTTCCTTCAGGTTCATGACACCTCTTGACCCAATATGCATGCTACTTGAATTAAACAATGTCCACATCACAAAAGGTTCACACAATTTACCTTATGGGATGCTAACAGAATGTGTTATTTTGTGTTATTTGTACCTTTTCAGTCCTGACTTTTTTGCATTTGGACCACCTTATTGGTTAGTGTAACGACCACGGATTAATAGACTCGCTAACCAGTTGGCTAACGACTCGGACCCTTTAGTTGACTGGTTAATGCAGTTGCTCGTGGTGCGGGAGACCAGGGTTTGTGTCCTGGCTGCAGCGGTTCCCAGCTGTCCCCCGAATTTGCTACATTGGTGTCAGAAGTGGGATGGTCAGACCACGAGGCCATTGGAAGCGTGTGCGCCCAGAGGCGTGAGGGAGCTGGTATGCTGAAGCGTGGGGGCATGCTTCCCAAAGGAGGCGGGTAGTGTAAGGACCACAGATGAATAGACTCACTAGCCGGTTGGCTAACGGATCGGACCCTTTAGTTGACTGGTTAACATAGTTGCCTGTGGTGAGGGACACCCGGGTTCGTGTTCTGGCTGCCCCCCAAATTCGCTACAGCTAGCGTTGGACTTTATATGGTATTAACTGAACAGTAGAAAAAGCAAGATGTTTTTGCAGATATGATGAGTTCTAAATTCGTGTTTGCCCTGTCTCAATGGGGCTGAGCAGCATAGTGTATCTTCTGGTTAGCTTCACGGTTAATTCATCATCAGCTGACCGAGTGAAGGAAAACCAAAATATGAAAGCCTTCAACTTTTTCACAAGCCTGGTGACTTCAGTAAGTAGACAGAGTGGGTCATCTGTGTCCAGTCATCTTGCTAATTTTAACTGTCAACCAGTAATTTTAACACACATGCACTCATGCAACACACAATCAAGAGCTGAATCCATCCTCTGTCACAAATTAAGCACTGGGTGAGTGATTTGAGTCATTTGAGAAATCAGGCCAGGCTGGTTTTCAGTTTTAGAGGCACACCACATGTGCATAGCCAATGAGCTTGATGAAAACAAGCAAGAGAGTTAACAGGGACATGGTAAATTACACCGATACACCTGGCCGAGAGGGAAAGTGTGACTTTGAGCTAATACTCAGACCCCTATGGCTCTTTGGCCTGCTGCTCGGATGCTGCTAGCAGATACATCAAGTGGGGGAAGATAACAAAGTAGAGCTTATCATATAAATGGTCATGAAATAATGTTGTAAAATTAAGTGATGCCCTGTTTCCATGAATTTGGGTGGTACGGTGGTGCAGTGGTTAGCACCGTCGCCTCACAGCAAGAAGGTCCTGGGTTCGAACCCCAGGGTTCTCCAACCTTGGGGGTCATCCCAGGTTGACCTCTGTGTGGAGTTTGCATGTTCTCCCTGTATCTGCAGTGGGTTTTCTCCGGGTGCTCTGGTTTCCCCCACCATCAAAAAGACATGCATGTTAGGGTTAATACTCCTGTCTGTGTGCCTGACCAAAGTAATGGAAAGAAGAACTGGAGTTGGTCCCCGGGCGCTGCACGGCGGCTACCCACTGCTCCTAGCTACACAGCTAGGATCGGCTAAATGCAGAGCATAATTTCCCCACGGGGATCAATAGAGTATCTCAAAATAAAAATAAGAAAAATTGCACATCTCTTGTAACTAAAGGTGGGACACGTTCAGTCTTCAATCCGAAATACATCTTTTCTCTATATCTCAGTATAGGACCGCATTGATTCTGAAAGACCTCACTGCTACTACATTAAAATGCAAAAAATAACTGTTGCCCTAAATTTGGGGCCTGTGTATGTACTTATACTCATATACACTTGTGTGCATGAGAGAGACAGAAATAGATTGCTGGATATGCACAGTAGTTGTGTCTGGGTATGTGGGTAGAAGGTAAGACACACACACACACACAGAACGAGAGAATAACTCCTCTAATCAGGGCAAGCTGGTCACTGATCTCCTCATAGGGTGAAGGTGTCATTGATTGATGGCTGAGCAACCTGCTGATGTGTACAGGTTGAGGCTGACCTGCCAGCGTGACTGAGAGAGTTGCTGATCAGCTTCGAGAGGCTGAAAATTGTTGGAACAACCTCAGGCTGTCCCTTAATAATGCAGTGCGATGAGCCCCCTCTGAGACACTGTGATCTTGTTACACATATCACTGCAAGTTACCATGTGTGTGTGTGTGTGCGACATCTTTACCGAGTGCAAGTTCTTCTTTTGGTGCCCAATCTGGCACCATTTTAATCTTAATAACCAGGGTTTGACATTGTATGAGCACTAACCTATCTGCAGCAAAAGTGCTGAACAGTCCATGATGGCGGGGTGGATATAATTAGCTGCGATTGTCTTGACTGAGACTCTGGCCCATGCCTGGGTGTTGGCCCTTCGGGGACCTTGATGACTGTTCTGATATTAATTATTGAATCATAGTGGGGGGAATGGCAATGGTTAATGATATAAAATGAAAACCATAATCCATCGAGCTGCCATAATTAGAAAGGGTGAGATTTCCCCTGAGACATATATTCTAATCATGACCTAAAGCAGAGAGGGATGCCTGAGAATGGACTGAGGCGGTTGTCTTTCTTTCCTTGTAACTTGTGCACGCTTCATGAGAAAGCTGTCCAGCAGCGCTGGCCCAAACATCCAACCATGTATTGGTACAGACAGTGAAAAAGTGTTAATGTAGCTGCTCACTCCTGCACCAAACAGGAACATCTGAGTATCTGAATCAGTCAGGCTGCAGTTGGGCTTATGCTGGACGAAATGACCTAGCCAGAGAAAATGATAAGGCTAGACTGATAGAGCTCAAGTTTGGCCCAGGCAAAAGATACAAGCTTCCTCTGATTGGATCAAGTGTTAGTAAAACATGTTTGGGCAGTGAAGCCTGTCAAGCTTCAGTGACTGCCATGCTTTGCAGCTCGAGATGGCTCGACTGCATTCAGGCACGATGTCTTGAGGGAGTTTGTTACGGGTCAGCGACAACGTAAGAGCTCAATACAGCATTGCAGATCCAGGCTGGGGGGTGGGGGGTGGGGTGGGGTGGGGGTCCTCTGTCTGCCACAATAAGGGTTGTGTTGGACACGGGGAACAAAAGCCACGCCATGCTGATGCTGATGATGGTATTAACAATGATGTTGACGTCTGGAAAGGTGTAGCACGCAAACACAACCGACATTAAACTACAACGCTGATGGCCAAAGTGAGATGCTTTTTCAGTTTATTTTCATCTGTTGCAGTTCAACCCTGGTACAGTTTGGTTTCCACAGTGATGGTTGCTCGGAGAGATCACAATGAGATGCCTGGAGAGAAGCGTGGGAGCACCGTCACGCAAGATGACACGTAATCGAAAGTCCTTTTTGGACCTGGTTGGAGGTTGTCATGTTTTTTTCAGCGTAGGAGGGTGTGCTGATGTCACAGCAAGATGGTGGCACCGGGGGAGGGGGTGATGAGACATCCCTGCAGTAGTCCTCGTAGGCTATCAAGAGCCACAAAAGAATGAGGCAGTGACGCCACACGCCATCGCTGTAATAAATTGCTAATTTTGCCTTTTGGTTTGGATGATTCGTCCCCGTGCCATCTTGTGAACACCTACATGCCTTTATTCATTTGCTTTCCAACTCCACAAACTCCCTGTGGGCCGTGATGTATGTAGACTGTTGAATCAGTTTTGCTGGTTTATTTATATGTTTTGCCCCCTTTTGCATAATTTCTCCATGGCAGTTGTTTGGAGTGGTCGGTGGCAGCAGCCTGGTGCAGCCGGGACTAGGGCCCCTGATCCCCTATTGTGGAGTGATGGAGCGACCCTGCGCTGGGACCCGCAGACCTAGACCGCGGACACCCCGAGCCCCCGGCGATGTAACGGGGACGCACAAGATGGTGAGTGAGCAGGTTACTATGGCAACCCTGGATCTCTGTGAGAGCTTCCATTTCGCACAAAGTGTGAGAGTTGGGGTGGCGAGAGGACCCGCAGAGAGCAGAAAGGTATAGAAATTAGAGGAGGGGATGGTGGAGGTGTTTACAGCCCTGAGTGAAGGAAAACGAGGGAGACGGAGAGGAGGCAGGCTGGAGGTAATAGAAACAAGAGGAGAAGCGCGTATGGAAAGCAGAGCCTGAGGAGAATGATGGAGTAAGGCTAGCGGCTAGTGGAGGTGTGAGTGATGGGGTGAGACCGAGGTGTGAGAGCAGCAGATCGCAGGGCAGGGGAGTCAAACACGTGTCTCAGTAAGAGGAGCTGTACTGCATTCTGTGTTGTCTCCATGCATCGCTGCTTCTTTATGCACATGTTGAGGTGGCATGGCTGATTTTAAATCTTTATCTGTCTTTATATACATTGCCATACATGGACAGGGGAGCAGCTTACTTACTTTCTTTCTTTCTTTCTTTCTTTCTTTCTTTCTTTCTTTCTTTCTTTCTTTCTTCCTTCCTTGCTTCTTTCCGTCCGTCCGTCCGTCCGTCCGTCCGTCCGTCCGTCTTCTTTCTTTCTTTCTTTCTTTCTTTCTTTCTTTCTTTCTTTCTTTCTTTCTTTCTTTCTTTCTTTCTTTCTTTCTTTCTTTCTTTCCCTCTCTCGCTCCTGTGATGTGGTTGCTACGGTGCTCTGCAGTGAGAGACATCGTGTCAGTCTTGGTGACTTGGTGCCCCCATGGAGACATCCATCAGTCAGTGTGTGTCAGTGTTTCCTGGGCAAAGCCTTATCATGTTTGTCAGTGTGAGTGTTTATCTGTCGATGGATTAGTCAGCGTGTCACTCATACAGGATGCTGGGACAAGGCCTGAATAGATGTGGGGTGAACACACTGTTAATTAGCATGCGTTAATATGCACACGCAACATTTCTCCACAAAGATAAAAAAAAGATAAAAAAATGCTCATAAGATCTTTCTTGCTATTGGAAACATTAATGAAATGGACACAAAGGACTGTAATGTAGGCCATAACACACGCTGGAAGGGAAAAATACTGTAGCGTTTTCTTTGGCTCTTATCAAGTGTGTTGCAAAAGAAAATAGCCATTTTTTCAAGACCAAAATATAAACATATATATTAGGGTAATACTTAATACAATGTATATTACCCAGAGAAATGTCATGTCATCACCTACACACATGTCATAAGCCCTTAAACTTGACATATCACACTTTGACCTCACCAGAAGGGAATCACCAGAAGAGAATCCCCAGAAGAGAAGCACCAGAAGAAAATCACCAGAAGAGAAGCAGCAGAAGAGACGCACCAGAAGAGACGCACCAGAAGAGAAGCACCAGAAGAGAAGCACCAGAAGAGAAGCACCAGAAGAGAAGCACCAGAAGAGACGCACCAGAAGAGACGCACCAGAAGAAAAGCACCAGAAGAGACGCACCAGAAGAAAAGCACCAGAAGAGAAGCCCCAGAAGAGAATCACCAGAAGAGAATCACCAGAAGAGAAGCCCCAGAAGAGAATCACCAGAAGAGAAGCAGCAGAAGAGACGCACCAGAAGAGACGCACCAGAAGAGAAGCACCAGAAGAGAAGCACCAGAAGAGAATCACCAGAAGAGAAGCACCAGAAGAGAATCACCAGAAGAGAAGCACCAGAAGAGAAGCACCAGAAGAGAATCACCAGAAGGGAAGCACCAGAAGAGAATCACCAGAAGAGAATCACCAGAAGAGACGCACCAGAAGAAAAGCACCAGAAGGGAAGCACCAGAAGAAAATCACCAGAAGAGAAGCAGCAGAAGAGACGCACCAGAAGAGACGCACCAGAAGAGAAGCACCAGAAGAGAAGCACCAGAAGAGAATCACCAGAAGGGAAGCACCAGAAGAGACGCACCAGAAGAGACGCACCAGAAGAGACGCACCAGAAGAGAAGCACCAGAAGAGAAGCACCAGAAGAGAAGCACCAGAAGGGAAGCACCAGAAGAGAAGCACCAGAAGAGAAGCACCAGAAGGGAAGCACCAGAAGAGAATCACCAGAAGAGAATCACCAGAAGAGAATCACCAGAAGGGAAGCACCAGAAGAGAATCACCAGAAGAGAAGCACCAGAAGAGAAGCACCAGACGAGAAGCACCAGAAGAGAATCACCAGAAGGGAAGCACCAGAAGAGAATCACCAGAAGAGAAGCACCAGAAGAGAAGCACCAGAAGAAAAGCACCAGAAGGGAAGCACCAGAAGAGAATCACCAGAAGAGAATCACCAGAAGAGACTCACCAGAAGAGAATCAAAGACCTCTGTGTGCCTTCTCTCAGTGAAGCAAGCGTAACGTGAAACATAGAAATGCTGAAGCAAGTTTTCCTCTCAAAAAGAAACAGCTCGGAGCAACGCATGCTCAGGAATGCTGGGAAAAGGTTTTAGAGAAACTGAAATTGTGCAGTTTACATTGCTCTGCAAATGGCTGAAAGACATTTTGATGAAGTGCTCCCCCTCCGCAGCACACAGGAACCAAGTGGATCAACACACTTCACCATGCTGAACACGGATTCACTGTTCACGAAGTCAGCATCCCAACCGAACAGAGCCAAGGAACACACTGTCATAGCCAGGTTTCGCTTGAATTACAGAGGTTGTGTTGTGAATGTGACGACGTTAATGTTGAAAATCTTTTAGTCCAGCATGTGGTGGTGAGTGGTACGAGGCCAGCAGGAAGGTGATGTGATGTCTGCTAATGGGGATGTGTTAGCAGGCCGATGAACACAGTGACTTTTAATCTGCTGCTCTTGGCCTCCAGTGAAGGGGAGGAGGTCTCTGGTCCTGTATGAGCAGGTCTGAATAGATCAGGGCTTCTCACTGCTTCCTGCATCCTGATGAGAGCATCGGCATGTCTGGATGCTGTGGTGCAGGCGAGGCAGGAGACAGCCAGGGCACATCCAGTTTGACATGAACTGCAGATGATTCACATTTGGAATACTAAATTCTGTAGTTTATAAATCTCTTTATGTCTTCATGCTATTATTATTAATAACCACTCATTTTAATAGCGATACAATAACCAAGATGTAGCTAAACATATCTGAACAATGTGTTGGGACAAGTGGCTGGTGGTGAGATGTGGGTGTTGCACATCTCATGCAACCAATGCATGTACGACCAATGCATGGTCGCAAGACAGCACCAGGTGTCAGCATGGCTGGTAAAGGCATAGAGTGGTATGGAAGTAATTAATTAAGCTTCATCAATCAAGAATATGATCTGCCGACCTCTTTGTTCATTCATCTGAGAAAGCACAAATGACGGCGGAAAATTGATCCCGATATCTTGTTTATCAGAGGCTCAGAGGGTTTATAAGGTGTGTGTGTGTGTGTGTGTGTGTGTGTGTGTGTGTGTATGTGTGTGTGTGTGTGTGTGTGTGTGTGTGTGTGTGTGTGTGTGTGTGAGTGTGTGTGTGTGTGTGTGTGTGTGTGTGTGTGTGTGTGTGTGTGTGTGTGTGTGTGTGTGTGTGTGTGTGTGTGTGTGTGTGTGTGTGTGTGTGTGCGTGTGCGCGCATCCGAGTTTGTTTTCCAAAACAGTTGAAAGGCTTCAGGA
This sequence comes from Lampris incognitus, assembly GCF_029633865.1. Lineage (NCBI taxonomy): Eukaryota > Metazoa > Chordata > Actinopteri > Lampriformes > Lampridae > Lampris > Lampris incognitus. The sequence continues at coordinate 32,074,240 of NC_079220.1, read as the reverse complement.
CAAACTGCATCAAATATATCAACACATGCTGAAGGTTACATATACACACACACACACATACACACACACACATACATATATATATATATATATATATATATATGATGCCACGTGTGACCAATTAATGTGAAAAAAATCACCCTTCACAGTTAATTTAGTCTTTATCACCACTTTCAGGAACCTTGCATGAAGTCATACTTTTTTCACCATTCTGGACAATTGATGATACCAACTGCCCAGCATAGATTTTGTCAATACAAAATAAATTAAGATATGTTTCAAATGAGTGTTAACGATTGGTTTGAGGATGGATCAGAAGACATGGGGAATAAGGAGGGCCAGACCTGTCTCCACCTACATATACAGTATGCTATGTGTGTGTGGACACAAGCAGGAGGAGCCTGCAGCTTCTGTAGGACTGTAACAGGTATGGAAAATGTGGAAAGACTTGTGTTTTTGCCTGTGGCTTGGAGCTGGTCCTAGCTTCAGTCTGGTCTGAGCCTTCAGACTGGTCCCATCATTCAGACTGGTCCCAGCCTTCAGACTGATTCCAGTCTTCAGACTGGTTCCAGCCTTCAGACTGGTCCAACCATGGAAACAGGAAGACTAAACCGAGTGCCGGGCTTGTTGATTCGTTGATACCTTTGGTATGTTTGTGTTCAGCAAACTTCCCATGGTTCACAAGAACGCTCCTGTCACAACATGTCCTTCCTTAGTATGCCTGAACCTCACCACACATGCAAACCAATGGTATTGGGGAAAGAAAAGATTAAAAAAAAACATTTTTAATATACCAGGGGGAAAAAAAATCAATGTCGGATATTCAGTGTTGACCTGAATCTGGCTGTGTGCTGGCATTGAGCTCCCCTGTCTTTACATCCCTGTTGTGGGGGGAGTTATATTGACTGGCATCATTGATTCACCTTTTCTAACATCTTGTCTCGAACCTGGTACAGAACATTTCAGTAAGCTGTGGGTTCCCTCCCACGGGATTCAAACATAAATCAGGTATTACTGAAGCCACACAAAGAAAAATAGTACGCCATTAGTCTCACAACGTGCATTTTGTGTGTGTGTGTGTGTGTGTGTGTGTGTGTGTGTGTGCATGTGTGTTTATTTGTGTTTGTGTGTGAGAGCAAGTGTGTGCATGTGACATCAGGGTTTCATTCACTAAGAAGGCCAGATCTCATCCAGCTTTCTCTGGCTGCTTGGGGTGGGTGGGTTGTCATGGTGGTGGTGGTAGGAGGGGGAAGGAATAGGGCAAAGGGTTGGGGGAGGCGCTCATAGCTTCCTCTCTGCCACCCAGTACAACAAAAGATGGCGGTATACCCAACTGTTGCCCATTTCACAACTCTTCCCCTCCTCCACAGCCTGCTTCTCCTGCAGGACAGACCTCTCTGTGCTAGTCCTCTCTGTGCTGCTCCTCCTGTAGGACAGTCTCTCTGTGCTAGTCCTCTCTGTGCTGCTCCTCCTGCAGGACAGCCTTCTCTGTGATGCTCCTCCTGCAGGACAATCCTCTCTGTGCTAGTCCTCTCTGTGCTGCTCCTCCTGTAGGACAGTCCTCTCTGTGCTGTTACTCCTGCAGGACAATCCTCTCTGTGCTGCTCCTCCTGCAGGACAGTCCTCTCTGTGCTGTTCCTCCTGCAGGACAGTCCTCTCTGTGCTGTTCCTCCTGCAGGACAGTCCTCTCTGTGCTGTTCCTCCTGCAGGACAGTCTTCTCTGTGATGCTCCTCCTGCAGGACAGTCCTCTCTGTGCTAGTCCTCTCTGTGCTGCTCCTCCTGTAGGACAGTCCTCTCTGTGCTGTTACTCCTGCAGGACAATCCTCTCTGTGCTGCTCCTCCTGCAGGACAGTCCTCTCTGTGCTGTTCCTCCTGCAGGACAGTCCTCTCTGTGCTGTTCCTCCTGCAGGACAGTCTTCTCTGTGCTGCTCCTCCTGCAGGACAGTCTTCTCTGTGCTGCTGCTGCTGCTACTGCTGCTGCAGGACAGTCCTCTCTGTGCTGCTCCTCCTGCAGGACAGTCATCTCGGTGCTGCTGCAGCTGTCTTCAACCACAACTGGGAATGTTTGTCATGACGCAGAATCACTTTTTTTTAAATTTTCTGTAAAAAGCCTCGTCTCTCATCCCAAAGTCAGTTTTGCCCAATACTTACCCAAATGCTTTAAATGCTTATATGTGCATGTAAACAGTGTGATGTTAAAGTGTGACAGAGAACCCTGGGACCGGTGATGGGGCTGAGTCGCATACAAAGTGACAGAAAAAAATGAAGCAAGATTGTAGACTGTGCTAAAGATTAACGTGGGTTGAAAGCAGACTGTGTAGGGTCTGGATAAAACGGGTTTATTATGGAAAAACTGGCTCTGAGACAGGGATTACCATCTGATGTGATTGTGTAAGATTTCTAAAATGACAGTCTGTTCCACTGTAAAATATTGAAATATTGATTAAAAGTGTAATTTTCATTTATTTATTTATTTTTTTGCTGATGTAGCAGGGTGCATATTTGGGGTGGTTTCAGCATGCTATTTTGCATGAGCTGCATTGTCCCTGGTTGGAACCAACAGAAGATACCAAGCCAAAGACTGCCTGCTAAGTGAAAATGAAGTGGGTGTTATCTTAACCAGCACACACTAAGGGTAATCACATTAGTGCTGATTTATCATATCCTAAATTTGTCTGCTCCTTATGAGCTGTGATGGGTGGAGAAGCCCCTCATGCCGGAGCGGCTGTGGCTCGGCCTGTGAAGGCCTCAAAGCCGCTGTTGAGTCTGTTGCATCATAGTTTGCTTGCTCCCTTTCAAAAGACATCAACAATGCGATGCTGATTCTTTTGCCACTGCCTCTTTGGATAGCTCGAACAACTTCGGGAAATAAAGGACGGAGGAGCTGCCGCCTCTGAGACGCTTTCAGTGAGAAACATCCACCAGCTGCTGGAGTGCATCATGCAGCTGAGTGGAGGAAGAGGAGCAGGAGAGAGCGGAGGGATCTTCTGATGAGCAAAAGGATTTCAGTGTTCCCAGAGGGCTGCTCCTCCTAGCGATGCCCTCAGAGAACCAAGACTAGGTCACGGTGTGGATCTGAGAGGGGACTTTCACTTATGCCTGCTTTCAGCATGCATACTGAAGAGAGAGACAGAAGGCATGGAAGGAGACAAGGGAAGAGACTGAGCTGTGTTCACTTACCCCCCCCCCCGACACACACACACCACTGCCACCACCACCAATGGAAACGTCCCAACCTCAAACTAGCACAGTTAGACCAGCAATACTCTTTCATCTTTGTTTTTTGGAGAAAGCTTCCTGGCCGTAGTGTTTTCTTTTCGCACATGATCAACTGCACAGTTTGTGCAGGCATACGTACATTTCATTTGAACAGTATCAGCGGCTCTTCTGGAAATGTATATCTTACATAATGGCAGTATCAGGAGTTGTGGTGTGTAAACTTGGTAACTGCTGGAACAGATAAAACCTGTCTTTACTTAATATTGGAAATTGCATCTGTATCACTACATCGGAGGTGTGGAAGAGTGGATTTTATTTTCTCACTCCTGGAGATTTGCAGGCACAAAACCCTGACATGCAAGACTGTCTCTCTGCTCGCGGGAGTCGGGCCTCTATTCCCACAGCACAAAATGAACATGATGAGCTTCTTTTTTCGCGGGTGCGTGAACTGCCATCTTGGCGTGTGTGTGTGTGTGTGTGCAGTCATTATTGATGGGCCTGCTCCCGGCTCCACACTGATAGAGACAGGACACTGGAGGCAAGGCGCACCCTCCCGTCTCTCAAACGCCTGGTGGTCTGTCTCTCCATCTATCCCTCTCTCTCGGGTCTGTCGGTCCGTCCCGCCTTCCCTCATGTCAGTCAAAAAGAATCTCTAGTCAACCATCTGCTTCACACTCCCCTGACCATCAACCACTCTTCCTCAGCCCGTGTAACTTCCCTGGTCACAAATGGGCCACTTGGTAGTTTGATGTCTGACTTGGTTGGTGGAATGCCGGTGTCTTCCATGTCTGCGTTGCTTCCCTCCGCGTTGCAGTGTTAGGTTGTTAATGAGAGAGGGGGAGTCGATTGGATGTGAAATTGGTGGGATACAGCTGGGAAGAGAAAGTCAGTGTGTGAAAGTATCAAAGTGAGTGAGTGTATGAGAGAGAGACAGAGACAGAGACAGAGAGAGAGAGAGAGAGAGAGCGAACGAGAGACAGAGAGAGAGAGAGAGAGAGAGAGAGTGTGTGTGTGTGTGTGTGAGGGAGACTGTGGTGAATAGGTAACCATAGTAACTCTGTTGGCTAAGATTTGAATGCAGAGAAAGAGTGGGAGAGAGAAAGAGGGGGGAGAGAATGAACGAGAGCAATGAAGCTGCAATGTTTCTCTCTGGCAAAGTAAGAAAGTGCGGGTGGGGGGGTTAAAGGTTAATATATGTCAGTTCACCAGGTTAATCTCTTGTCAAACTGCAAGATCAGCACAGCATTTAGCCTGCCCTGGGACACAAGACCACATAAGAGGAGGAAAGCCTATGCCCACCTGAAGACCCAGAAGGACCCAGAAGGCAGACAGTCATACTCGAATCTGAGTGACTGCCGATGATGATGATGATGATGATGATGTGTGTGTGTGTGTGTGTGTGTGTTTGTGTGTGTGACAGAGACAGAGAGCTGTTTGAGTGTTTGACCGTTATTTCTTCTCTTTATTTACTCCCTCCGGGCCACAATATCAAACAGCATGACGTCCCATTGTTACGCAGATGATACTCAGCTGTACTTGTCCAACCATCTGAACTAGCTAAGTTATCTTCTCTGCATAACAATTGCCTAACTGCGGTTAAGTATTGATGGCAAACATTTTCTTCAGCTTAACTCCCCCAAACGTAAGTCCTGAGCACACATATGACCAAGTTCTGCCTGCTCTTGGCGCTCTGGCTCAGCAGGTTGTAGCCACTGCGAAGACTCTTGGAGTTATCGTAGATCAGAACCTCACTCTGGCATCCCATGTTAAAAGGCTAGATCACTTGTGGTTTTTTTTTCCACTTGAGAAATATCTCTAGAATTAGATCTTTAATTACTTTTAATGATCACAGAAAGTTGAATCGGTTCATCTGGATACAACGTTTATTGAGAGAAACGTTTCATCACTCATCTAAGTGACTTCTTCAGTCTCAACTGACTGCAGGTATCCCCACCCTTATAAACAATACAGTGGTATAACGACTGAACCCAACGATCAGTTTCATATGCAAACATTTGTGTGACCATTAACCAGAGTTACATTGGCCATGTACTATTCACAGAGGATTTGGGAGTGTTTGCAATCACAGCACTGTAAGATGGAGACAGATGTACTCTTAGTCCCCCACCTTGGTCCAGGGATGGTCATTCCCCCTTAACGTAGATGGACCTATTTAACTCCCCGTTCAAACCAGCGTTCCTCCCTAGCAAGAATGTGCACATCCTCATCCTTGAAAGAGTGGCCACTGGCCTGTAGATGGTGTAGACTGTGGAGTCCTGGCCTGACGTGTTAGCTCTCTTGTGTTGTGCCATCCTATTGGCCAGTGGCTGTTTGGTTTCCCCAATGTACAAGTTACGGCAATCCTCACGGCACGTAAAAGTGTACACTATATTGCTCTTTTTGTGCCGGGGGATCCGATCCTTGGGGTGGGTCAACTTCTGGCGCAGAGTGTTTTGGGGTTTGAAAGCAACTGAGATATGGTGTTTGGAAAATACGTGTCTCAGCTTTTGCGACACTCCCACCACATATGGAATCACCACTGGTTTATGCTTAGGCAGCTGTTGTCCTTCTCCTCTCTGCGATTGCCTGCTGCACTGTTTGGGCATCTTCCTGGCTTTGACAAGGGCCCAGTTTGGATAACCACACTTAACCAGGGCCTATTTAATGAGGGATTTCTCCCCTTCCCCGGCCGCTGTGTCGGTGGGGACGTTGTCAGCTCAGTGGTACAGTGTCCTGATGACTCCTAGTTTGTGCTCCAGTGGATGATGAGAGTCAAACCTTAAGTACTGATCAGTATGAGTTTGTTTATGGTAAACATCAACAATCAAATGTCCCCCCATCACCAATTGCTATTTCCCAGTCTAAGAAGGGTAATCTGTCATTTTTCAGAGTACATTTGTCATCATCTTACAATGTCATGATTGCAAACATTCCCAAATCCTCTGTGAATAGTACATATGGCCATTGTAACTCTGGTTAATGGTCACACCCTTATTTGCATATGAAACTGATCATTGTTTTCGGTCACTATGCCACTGTATTGTTTATAAGGGTGGGGATACCTGCAGTCAGGTGAGACTGAGTGATGAAATGTTTCTCTCTCTCAATAAATGTTGTGTCCAGATGAATGATTCACCCTTCTGTGATTGTCCTCCCTGGATTATTGAGCATGCATAAAGACATACTGTTAATGATCTTCAACGAGTTATTCATGCATTTATTACTTCTCATCTGCATTATTGTAATGCTGTGTTTACGTGCCTTGGCCAAAACATGATTGCACAGCTTCAGAATGTCCAAAACCCAGCCGCCAGACTTTTAACCAAATCACGAAAGCGTGATCATTTCTCCCCAAGTTTAGCTTTCCTTCACTGGCTGCCTGTCACTTTAAATTGATTCTAAAACATTAGTCTTGGCTTTAAAGGCCCTGCATGGTATGGCACCAAGCTTCCTATGCTGAACTTCTAAGTCATTACTCACCAGCCTGTAAGCTTGGGATAGTCTAACAAGGCCCTGTTATCTATTCCCTGGTATGGGCTGAAGACCAGGGCTGACGGGGCTCTCCAACCCTTTGGAAGAGCTTACAGGAGGACCTTAGACAAGAAAATCCACTGCCTTCTTTTAAAGCATCTCTTAAGACCTACTTTTACCATATGGCTTTTTGTTAATTATTTTATCTGGGAATTCCGGGTTGTGTAGCAATGTAATCTGTTGCCTACCAACACGGGGATTGCCAGTTTGAATCCCCGAGTTACCTCCGGATTGGTCAGGTGTCCCTACAAACACAATTGACCGTGTCTATGCATAATTTTGTATTTTTCTAGTGGTGTATTTCGCTCAGAAGTGTATTTTCACTGCTTGATGAAGACGTAGAGTGTTCAGCAAAGTCCCTTATGTACATTAAGTCATCCTACTCACTCGGTCCAGGATCAGGTCACGGGGGAATTGAGTCCTGTCCCCCAAGGCAGGAGGACACAGGAATCAGACATGCACATTCTACCGCTGGTTTGAATTCCTGTGTTACCTCCGGCTTGGTTGGGCGTCCCTACAGACACAATTGGCTGTGTCTGCGGGTGGGAAGCTGGATGTGGGTATGTGTCCTGGTCGCTGCACTAGTGCCTCCTCTGGTCGGTCGGGGCGCCTGTTCGGGGGAGGGAGGGAGACGGGGGGGGGTAATAGCGTGATCCTCCCATGCACTACATCCCCCTGGCGAAATGCCTCACTGTCAGGTGAAAAGAAGCGGCTGGCGACTCCACATGTATCGGAGGAGGCATGTGGTAGTCTGCAGCTCTCCCCAGATTGGCAGAGGGGGGGAGCAGTGGTTGAGATGACTTGGAATAGTGGGGTAATTGGCCGGATACAATTGGAGCAACAAAAAAAAGCGGGGGGGGGAATCCATATATATATATATATATATATATATATACACACACACACACCTAAACAGGCGCCCCGACCGACCAGAGGAGGCGCTAGTGCAGCGACCAGGACACATCCGGCTTCCCACCTGCAGACACGTGTAGGAAGGCCCAACCAAGCTGGAGGTAGCACAAGGATTCTAATCCCCGTGTTGGTAGACAACGGAATAGACTGCTGCGCTACCCGGACGCCGACATCCTCATCCTTGAAAGAGTGGCCACTGGCCTGTAGATGGTGTAGACTGTGGAGTCCTGGCCTGACGTGTTAGCTCTCCTGTGTTGTGCCATCCTCTCTGTCAGTGTCTGTTTGGTTTCCCCAACGTACAAGTCACAGCAATCCTCCTGGCACTTAACAGCATACACTATATTGCTCTTTTTGTGCCGGGGGACCCGATCCTTGGGGTGGACCAACTTCTGGCATCGCGTGTTCTGGGGTTTGAAAGCAACTGAGACGCGGTTTTTGGAAAATACGTGTCTCAGCTTTTGCGACACTCCCACCACATATGGAATCACCACTGGTTTATGCCTAGGCAGTTGTTGTCCTTCTCCTCTCTTCGATTGCCTGCTGCACTGTTTGGGTGTCTTCCTGGCTTTGACAAGGGCCCAGTTAGGATAACCAGACTTAACCAGGTCCTGTTTAATGTGGGATTTCTCCCCTACCCCGGCCGTTGTGTTGGTGGGGACGTTGTCAGCTCGGTGGTCCAGCGTCCTGATGACTCCTAGTTTGTGCATGAGAGTCAAACCTTAAGTGCTGATCAGTATGAGTTGGTTTACAGTAAATATCAACAATCAAGTGTCCCCCATCACCAATTGCAATTTCACAGTGTAAGAGGGCTGACCTGTCATTTTTCACATCCTCCTTGGTGAACTTGATGTGGTTGTCCACAGAGTTAATGTGGTCGGTGAAATGTGGTACGTCCTAACCCAGGTTTTGTCCACAAATCTAACCAGTGGCTAGGTGGTATCCTTGGATAGGACATCAGAGGCCTCTTTTCCAGTTCCTCCTTATACAATTTGGCCAATACAGGTGAGACTGGGGAACCCGTAGCACACCCATGCCTCTGTCTGTAGCACTGCCTCCTATATGTGAAGTACGTGGACTGAAGACAGTTTCAGGAGCAGACACACTTTGGTCAGTGTTAAGGGTGGTCCTATTGGTAAGGGTGGGGTTGTTTTGTAATTTTATATGTACTACCTCCACTGCTTCATCACCAGGAAGAGAGACTTAACATCATAAGAGACCATTGTTTCATCCCTCTCCATAATAATGTCCCTCACCTTATCCACAAAATCCATAGTGATCTGAATGTGATGTTCATTACTGACTACAAACGGGTTAAATAGATGCCAGACATGTAGAGATGCTATAGGTCACTAAGTTAACCATACAAACAATAGGCCATAATTGCACTATTGCCATTACAGCCTATTGTTTGTATGCCAGTATCTTGGATAACCCATACAGACTAGGCCATTGAAACTCTAGTTCAGCGGTGGCTAACCCAGTGCCATGGAGAACCATGTGTATGCAGGTTTTCCTTCCAGCCGGACTCCACACCAGGTGATTTCACTGATTAACAACCTTCAACCAAAGAGGAAGAATATATCAGTGAAATCACCTGGTGTGGAGTCCGACTGGAAGGAAAACCTGCATACACATGGCCCTCCATGGCACATGGTTAGCCACCTCTGCTTTAGTTAATGGTCACACCCATATTTGTATATGAAACTGGTCGTTGGTTTCGGTCGTTATGCCCCTGTATTGTTTATAAGGGTGGGGGATACCTGCAGCCAGTTTAGACTGAAGCTGTCACTTAGTTGAGTGATGAAACGTATCTGTCAATAGTATCCAGATGAACAGATTCAACCCTCTTTGATTTTCTTACCTGGGTTACTGAGCATGCATCAAGACGTTTATTTGCTCTTGTTTGTGAAGCACTTTGTAACGGCAGTTTTGAAAGGTGTTACATAAGTAAAGTTATTAACCCGTACGGAAGTCTGAATTACAGGTAGAGGATATTGCAACGTGTTGACTGTGACAGCAGTGAAGCATAATATAATTAACCAGCCTCTAACCAACTGTCAGCTCCACCTAGACTCAGCCCCTCCACGGACTGCCCTCCCCAGCATCTCGCCAACCATCTTAACCTCAGCCTCCTCTAACACCTCTCCACATCGCTACAGCACCGCCACCCTGAGAATAGCTCTGGCACGTCTCACTCGCGGAAACACGGGGTGGGGTGGGGTGGGGGGGTGGAAATTAAAATAAAATATGAGCGTCGTTCCAGAAATAACACCGGAGATTTCTTTTTGTGTTTTTTCTCGCACACCGGTGGCGTCAGTGCTGCAGCCGTGTGTTAATATGCAGCGGCAGAGCAGCACAAAACGGAGGCATCGTGTGTGTGTGTGTGTGGGGAGGGGGGGGGGGGTAGACGGTGCCATGACTGCTGAGTGTGTTGAGCCTGTGTGAGGGGGTCTCCATGGTGGTCGCAGGCCCGGCGCTGCAGCCGGGCCGAGGAGGAACCGGTGGGGTTGTTCTCTCACGCCGGCCGCTGGAGATGCTGCTCCCGATATGATTTATCACAGTGTCCTTGTGTGTGTGTTTTAATGTCATTGCAGCCCGTGTGCGCATTATTGATCAATCTCACCTCTCTCCGCTACACCCCGACCCCAGCCCTCATCTCCACCCCACCCGCCCCGGCCACCGCCACCAGCACTCCTCTCCTCCCACTCGTCTGCTGTTCAACACAAGTCTCTCCGTGGCCGCGACCAACTCCACCTGTTTTATATTCATTCCTCTGTATTGTCTTTTGCCCTCCTCCTCTCCGTTGCTTTCTGTTTTATATGCGTCTCCGTGTTATCGTTGCCCTCCCTCTATCTCTGTCTCCTTTATATTCATCTCTCTATCGAGTTTTTACCCCTCCTTCATCTCTCCTTCTCTCCCCCTTCTCTCTCTCTCTCTTTCTCCCTTTTTCTCTTTCTGAGACATTATTAATATTAATGCGTTTCCTCTTCTCTCCCTCCCAACCCCCCCCCCCGTCCCCGTACTTTTTTATCTTTCTTTTACTACTGATCTCTTTTCTGCTCTTCACACTATTTATACCTCTTTCAGGGTCTTTTCCATAATCATTCCTTTCACTCAACCCTCTCTCAATCTATCTCCATCTTCTTCTCTCCCCCCCGCCACCTCCTCTGCAGCTGTTCAGTATTCATCTATTACTGTAGTGTTGATAATTCCCTTCTTTGCCTGCAGCCATACAGTCATCTATCAGATTAATAATCCCACACTCTTTCTCATTCCTTCTCCCCCTCGCTCCTCCTCGCTCCCCGTCTTTTTCTTTTTTTTTTGCCGTGCCCAGTGAGAATGGACAATGCTCCTTAAATTAGTTTGCATTCAAAGTCCCATCATTACAGCCATCATCATTAATAACTGCCTCTAGATTGCTGGATGCCCTTATTTAAAGGTGCTATATATGTGAGGTTTAGAACATTAATATAGCAGCAAACAACTATTTGCTACGTAAAGAGACAGTGGTAGGGTGACCAGACGTCCCGAAAAATCCGGGACAGTCTGAATTACGAGCAGTTGTCCCGAATCCTGTCGTGTTTGTCCCGAAAACTAGACTAAACCGTAGTTTTGATTGGTTATAGCCTAATAACCTCCTCTGCCAAACATGCCAGCAGCCCTCCGTAACCCCAGCCTTCCTACGAGGTAGGCTAAGTTAATTTCGTTGTCTTCTTGAGTATTACTGCAACTTATACAGGTCCCAACATTAATTAGACGGAGGCAGACTTCTCAGTGCAGCAATGGCTGATTTATTTTTACCATGTGCCCTCTAGCAAGTGTCAGTAAGAGGCCATAAATCACAATATATGACAAATTTAACTTGGACCATGTGTCAACAGCATTTTTATAGCAACAAAGTAACACACATGCGTGCTCTTTTCCCTCTTTTTGTTTTCTGGTGGAGATGAAGATTGCAGAAGTTGCAGTTGTGAGGACAGGGAACGTGTAGCTGCAGGCAGCGTTGCGCAGACAGATGTGACAAGCACCGCACTGATAAAAATGAATAAATAAAATGAATTTTATGTAATGGATAATGACTTACACTCTGTTACATACAACATTGTGTTTCTTTTCCTAATGACAGAGAGTTGACTTCACGTTCATGAACAAAAAATAATACATTTTGGTGTTGCGTTTTGACTTTCACTTGTTTTACTGCTACCGGGTTGACCTTGAACGTAATGTACTGTACTGGAGACCACGCCCACCGTGGCCACGTGACCACACCCACTCCAACTCCTTCGTCCTGAATTTTACCCATCCTCATATGTCACCCTAGCGAAGTAATATGGCGTCCTGGGCAGAGAATAAAGTCACACTCCCTGTGTGTGTGTGTGTGTGTGTGTGTGTGTGTGTGTGTGTGTGTGTGTGTGTGTGTGTGTGTGTGTGTGTGTGTGTGTGTGTGTGTTGTAATCCAAGTTTCTCTGTTCTTTGTTTTGGAAGCTGGTACCGCCGCGCGTGGATGTTAGCGCATGTGAGCTTGCCAGCGTTAGCAGGATAGCTAGCAAGCTAATAATTATGGTTAAATGGGTTTAGGTCACTCAGCAGATCGAAGAAATAGCTCCTTATCAAGCTGAATACGTTACCAATGTTATAAAATAACTACAGCCGACAGTACAAATCAATATTCTAACCAACCAAATAGCCAAGAACGCAAAATATCCTAGAACGCGAAGAGAGAGGGAATGGGGTAGGTTTATTTTGTTTTGGTCTGGGATGCTGATCTGAGATAGCGCTTTAAGGTTATCCAGGTCTAAATAACCTGCAGAGGCGAAGAGGCACCAGCTGTCTTCGGGCTGGTGGAGCCTGACTTGAGCTAGACTTCTATTAGCGTAAAAGTGGACTGCACCATTCGCCACCATTCTCTGGCCCCCAGAGTGTGCAACGCTGTGCTACTATGGAAATAGAACTAGCACTGCCATTCCACTACCAATTTTGTGCAAGCATAGACTTTGGGATTGCTCAGTGGATCCACTCTATTGGTGTTGTGCTCATGTTGGTCTTGACTTACATCAGCTTTTCCAACTACCAGATAGATTGCAGAGAAACAGAGACATATAGTCTAATTTTCTTTTGACATCAAACCATCCGAACTTACACAACAGCACCATGCTACTTTGGATGCTCACTTTGATTATCTGTTTCATACCAACTCCAACCATCTGCCCCGGGTGCAAAATTTTCTGACAGAATGTCTGTTCAGGGATTATGTGGGATACGTGCCATGATTCAAGTTTCAATGCTTCTCAAATATCTTCTTTTTTTTTAATAATATAATTTGCAGCTTAGATATATATTTATTATTTGTCCTATGCATTCTCTGCTGGTGAAAACATGAAGCATAGTCAGCAGTGTGCTTTTAATAACTACTCTCTGTCTCTCCCACTCTCTCATGTTCTTTCACAGTAACTCCTGGTTTCATCTCACTTCTCAAAAGCCACGTTCAAATCCCCAGACAACAAGAAAGAAGAGGGAATAACACCTGTTTATCTGCACATTTCTACACTTAAAAAAAACAGGATAAAGAAAAAAAAACAGAGATTGACAGAGGACAAAACATCTCGGAGGATGCAAGATTAGGCAGAACAAATTGGCACCGGAGGACCAAAGGAAAATAAAACCCTTACAATTCAGCCAGCGTGGAGCCGACTCACCTCTACCTTTGGAAGAAGAGCAGGGTCATGTTCCAGTTGCCATGCGCATCACCACGGTGACCTGCCTTCCCTGCCCCTCCCCCCTTTTCCTCCTATTGGTCCACCTGCTGCTGCGGCTCCTCCTCTCTGGACCGGAGCTCGTGGGAGCCGCCTCCTCTTGCCCCTCCCACTGCACCTGCTCCAACCAGGCCAGCCGAGTCATCTGTACCAGGCAAAGCTTGGATGAGGTGCCCGAGAGCATATCAGTCAACACGCGATACCTCAACCTACAAGAGAACGCAATACAGGTAAATATCTCTCCTACCCACCTTTACCGTTACGCAACCATGTGTGTCTTTTTATGTGACGTGAGGGCACAGGGTGTGTGTCCACGAGCTCTATTTTTTGTGTCTATATTCATAAGCAGACAAATGGGGATTTTAGGATTACACTTTTGATAAAGTTTCTGATTTTGAATGATAAAAAATAGTAATACTTTGAAAACAGTAAAGCAAATCAAGTTAAAAACAATACACTATGTATATCTGTCAAAAACTGCATTTAATCGCCCTGAATTTATATTTACAAAAATCAATTTAAAAAGAGAAAACAAAGCAACAGTGCAAGGACCCATTGGAGAAAAGCCAGTCTGTAAAATTGGGTTTTTATGGGCATTTTGAATTACGGAAGTGACTTTGCAAGCCTGATTTCCTCGGACAGGTCTGAAGTATAGGGGCCCTCACAGCAAACAGTCTTCAGCTTAGACTCTGGGACAGCTACCTGCCCGAGGATCTCAAACCATGTTTTGGCTTACAAGGGGTTAAAAGCTCAAGAATGTGGGCCGGCACAATGCCTAGCCGAACATAAGAGTAAAAAAACAATTCAATCACTTTTTGTGGTAAAACATTGTTTAACCAAAAGATAAACATGCAAGAGATGAAAATGGTAGAGAGGAGTAATTTAAACCCCTGCTTAAATGAAAAAAGCTTGTATGATTTGGAAGAAAGGCATATTTCTGACACATCCAGCCTTTGCACAGCATTATTTACCATTTTATCTGGCACCCAAGGACAGCATCAGTGGTTTAAAGGTGCAAGAGAAGATGACTTAACCACAGGCTATCAGCACATTGTAGGCCGTGTGCTGATTTAACTCTTTATTACAACATTTTTACTTATTGAACCTTTTCTCATACTACTCGCTGAGCTTTTTTTCCGCTGTCATCTTAACGTCACCTCTACTATTTCCTAGCTCCCCTAATGAAATGGGATGAATTCCCTAAACATTCTCAAAATTGTCCAGTCGACAGTATATCCTGTTACAGCGAGTCGTTTTGAACGATAAACCATTGTAGAGACGGACTTCCCCAGTTCCCCAGTGAGAGCAAATTATTAAACTACACGAGATGATAGCGGAGCAGAAGTGGGGCATCAGTCCACCTGATTTGGTCTGCGAGTGTTTAAGAGATGCTGCTTTCAGGGCTGAAAATAAAGAAATAATAACATTATTCATTGCACTCCCCTCTTAGCCTATGAATTCAGATTCGGTCTGTTATATCCTGAAGCTCTACTGAAATGATTAAAAATCTAAAAATGTTTTAACACCTGAAGGCATCCTAGATTCTCTGGCTTATTTTTTCCTCCACTGAGTACCCTGAGAGTAAAGCCTTGACAGCTCCCACCTCCCTCCTAAACACTCCCAGCCCCTCCCTCTCTCCCTCTCTTTTCCTATCGCCCCCCCTCCTGCTACTGCTCTACATACAGAAGAGGCAATGGCCTGACTCCAGGAGCCTCTCTGTGCTTCACAGAGGGCTTTGGCCACACATATCTCACACATTCTGAGATTTAAGAGGCTTTTAGTCACGCTCACTTGCTGTGTGTCTTTGACTTCTTGCCAAATGAGCTCCATTTGGACAACATCGATGCAAATGTGGGGTGTCCAGGGTCCATTGTCCAGAAACACGTCTTCTATCAGGCGGGAAAATAGATAAATAAATAAGAATATCTCTTAAATGTTCATTCCTGAAATGGTGAAAACATTTCATGGTATGTGGCTTTAGTTAATTTTAGCTGCATTGTAGTTATTTCGTAACTGTAAAGGATCTTCATTTAGATGACTGATGAAATGTTTCTCCCACTAAACGTTGTGTCCAAGATGAACTGTTCAACTCTCTAGGATTTCCTTACCTGGATTATTGAGCATGCATCAAGACATGTGACGTTTCTTATTCTTTAGACTGATTCATGGACAAGTGGGCTACATAAAAAGCCTTTATAATTTCAGTATTTTTTTTGTCAAAATATGTTGAATTATATCTTTGTAATTTACAATTGGTTGTCCCACTGGTGGTGCCTTTTTATTAAAAGGCAGCACTTCTCATCACAACACATACTATTCCTACATATCGATGTAATGAGAAAATAAACGAATCTTTGCAATCTAATCACTATAAATGGACCATACTTTTATCCTTCTCTGCCCCATAGATTATCAAGTCGGACACTTTCAAACACTTGAGGCACCTTGAGATCCTCCAGCTCTCAAAGAACCAGATCCGACAGATCGAGGTTGGTGCGTTCAATGGCCTCCCCAACCTCAACACTCTGGAGCTCTTCGACAACCGCCTCACACTGGTGCCCTCACATGCCTTCGAGTACCTCAGCAAGCTGCGGGAGCTGTGGCTGCGGAACAACCCCATCGAGACACTACCTGGCTACGCCTTTCACCGCGTGCCCTCGCTCCGTCGGTTGGACCTGGGTGAGCTCAAAAAGCTGGATTTCATCTCAGATGCTGCCTTCGTGGGCCTTGTCAACCTACGCTACTTGAATCTGGGCATGTGTGGGCTTAAGGACATTCCAAAACTGACAGCGCTGGTGCGACTGGAGGAGCTAGAGCTGTCGGGGAACCGTCTGGAGATCATCCGACCTGGGTCCTTCCAGGGCCTGGTGTCTCTCCGCAAGCTGTGGCTCATGCACTCACATGTGTCTTTCATTGAGCGCAATGCCTTCGATGACCTGAAGAACCTGGAGGAGCTCAACCTGTCTCACAACTCCCTTCACTCCTTGCCCCATGACCTCTTCACTCCCCTTCACCAGCTGGAGAGGGTGCACCTCAACCATAACCCCTGGGTGTGCAACTGTGATGTGCTGTGGCTGAGTTGGTGGTTGAAAGAGACAGTTCCCAGCAACACCACGTGCTGTGCCCGTTGCCGTGCTCCTCCTGGCTTGAAGGGCAGGTATATTGGTGAGCTCGACCAGAGCCACTTCACCTGCTATGCCCCCGTCATTGTAGAGCCACCCACTGACCTCAATGTCACCGAGGGCATGGCTGCTGAGCTCAAGTGCCGGACTGGAACCTCCATGACATCTGTTAACTGGATCACCCCTAATGGAACCCTAATGACCCATGGCTCCTATCGGGTCCGCATATCCGTTCTGCATGACGGCACGCTGAATTTCACAAATGTCACTCTGCGAGACACGGGCCAGTACACCTGCATGGTCACCAACTCTGCTGGCAATACCACCGCAACTGCTGTGCTCAATGTCACCGCTGCCGATGTCAGTGTCAACTATACCTACTTCACCACTGTCACTGTGGAGACGGTGGATTCCACAGGTGAGGAAGACTCTGCCCTGACAGCCATCAACGAGACCTTCATCAAAGTTCACCCTGGTCCCACTCCTTCTGGCCACCTGTGGCCAGATGGCATCCCCACCACAGCCTCCTCACTGTCACCCAGCTGGTCCTCCCCCTCTCCAAGGGCCACCCGGCCCACCTTCACTGTGCCCATCACTGAGCCAGGCTTCTCCGGCCTGGAGGACGTGATGAAAACCACCAAGATCATCATTGGCTGCTTTGTAGCCATCACATTCATGGCAGCCGTGATGCTGGTGGTGTTTTACAAGCTAAGGAAGCAGCACCAGCTCCACAAGCACCACGGCCCTGCCCGTGCCATTGAAATCATCAATGTGGAGGATGAGCTTGGGGCCGGGGCAGGCGGCCGTGGTGGTGGCATTTCGGGGGGCTCCACGATTACCCAGAGTGGAAGTGGTGGGATAGGTGGGGGCCAGGGCCTGAGGCTGCATCACCCAGAGATAGTCAACCTGCCCAACCTGGCACGATCAGAGCACCTCAATCACTACTACAAGGCCCATCACTTCAACAACAATATGATGGGCTTGGGCTTGAGTATGGGTGCCAGCTCTGGTGTGGGCCTCAACAACAACAACAACCCCTCGTCCTGCTCTCAGTCCCAGAACCCGCCGATCTCCTGCTCCCAGGGTCCAATCTCCACCAGTGGGGGCACAATCACGGGTGGCTCCCTGCCCTCCCCTGTGCCCCTGCCCCAGCTGGGCATCCACAGTTCTCTGAAGGGCCTCATGGGAAAAGGCCAGAACGAGCCACTGCTCTTCAGGAGTGGATCAAAGGAAAATGTGCAAGAGACTCAAATCTGAGAGAAAGTAAGATGGGGAGAGATGAGGATGGGATGTCTTGGCAGATGAGGAGATAGAGAGAGCATATGAGAGAGAGGGTATGTGAGACTTACTGTAGCCAATTTTATTCATGGACGGATTCCCTAAAATATGAAATATGACATAGACTGCTTTGCATTGTCTTTGTACTGACAGAGAGGAGCAGCTAGAGAGAGAGACTAAGGCAGACCAAGTACGACATCTGCACTGCACTGGTCCTGGTGATAGTATCTGCCCAGACACCTACAACTTAGACACATACAAAAACACATAAAAAGGCAAAAACAACATAGAAAACACTTGTCACAATGTGTCAGGATTGATTATTAATTACATTTAAAACATGCTAAGATCTGTAGCAAAGTAAAAAACCCTGCCAACTTTATTTATATCAGCGTCAATTCTCAGTGCAGCAAGTTATAAATAATGCACATGTGCAATGAACACCAGGTTTATACAGCTCACCTAGTATACTACCAGACACAATCAGAAGCACCCATGTGTATATTTTGGAGGGAGGCATACGATTGGACTTTGTGCATCAAATTACTGCAGTGTTTGGCAGAGCTGTCGAATAGCAAACCGTGGGTGAGGTGAATGGGTCAGTGCCATAGCAGTGCCAGGCTTCACCGACACAAGTACACAGAACAGGAAAAAAAAAATAGAAGTGCAAGATTACTGTTGGAAATACAGGTATCAGAGTAACACTATGCAGGAGGAGAGCACGGAGAACAGCCGCGGATGTGTTTTACAGAGTGCAATCTGCCACAATCTCGCTTCATCATCTCACACAGCTGCCTGGCTACTGTCAGGAGGAGGAGAGAAATAGTGAGTAATGATGAGAGAGGAAAAGAGAAAAGGACGATGAAGATGTAAAGTTAGCGAAATTACATATTATATATAAATATATTTTCATTCAAAGAAATAAATTATACGAAATTTATCACGCTTCTGAGCGAAAAACGCAACTTTTGAGGAGTATTACAAGGAGCCATTGCAGCGGCCATCCCTTCAGACTCTTGCAGTGATGAAGAGGGGGGCCTCTGTCACCAGGCTGCAGAAGATGAAGAGGAGGGCCTCTGTCACTGGGCTGCGGAAGGACACGCTACAGCGCAGTGGCCTCGGCTGTACAGAAGCCAAAAAGGAAACCTGACAAAGTGTTTGAGTGAATTTATTTTGGTCTCGACTTTTTTGTAGCCACACAAAGTGTTCCCTCTCCTGTCACATTTACACAAACAGGGTCGTTGGAGAAGGGTGAACTTCACGCTATGTTGAGGAAATATGAAATATGATCACAGCCCTCCACCATTTGATATGATACATGGCCATAGTACTAATAATAATGATTGCACTGGTAATAATGATAACAGTTATTAGCTTTGTTTGTTTTCATAATTATCACATAATGATTAAGATGAACACAGTTAATGTTCACCTACGATCTTGTACATATTCATAAAAAGCTGCTAGTTTAGCATGCTCTCTTAAGATAACATCCTAATTTTGCTCAACGATCTCTTTCAATTCAGTGTAATATATATTACGATGATGATACATATTACTGTTATGTTACATGAGATGTTATCATTATTATCATTGGTGTGGCTATTATTACTACTACTGGCGTACGCAGACAGCTGAAAAGTGCGTCTCTTTTCATTTGTGTAGGCAATTGAAAGTGTTTATGACTGATCCTGTCGGGTACTTCAGTAAATTGCGTAACATGAGCGGACCAGTGTGTCGCCACGACCTCCACGATGGAGACTTGGACGGACCACATGTTGAACTCCACGCGCGTCAGTGGGTGATACGGGGCCCTCAACACGTCCTCCTCAGTGCAACTCTCAGAGACTTTTGTGTTGTGACGTCTCAGCCGATCAGGACCCTCGCGTCTCGCGATGGTGCGTGGAGGACAGCAGACGTGGACCTGTGAAGGACCTGTGCTCCTTCGCTGAGGATTATTTTCCCAAACCCGATCCGGGTTTTCTCGGGTGTGACTGGAATGCCAGGCAGCGGGGAGCTGTAACGGACGACAGACATTATCAAGCATTGAAAAGGTAAGCAAAGCTCGTTCACTGAAAGAGGCGGGCAGATTTAGATGATGTGCAGTGTTGTAACGCTGGGGGGGAGGGGATTTTTTTTAAAGTAAAAAGGACAATTAAATGAAAAAAGAAAAAAAATAGAACCTTATAGATCTCTTTTAAAAGCAAAACTATTATAAGTGTTTTTCATTTTGGATTTTTATCTAGTTTGTTTCTTTTCCTTTCTTTTTTATTTTTAAATCAAGTGTTATCTTTATTGTAATACTGTTATTGTTATTATAATTAGCTAATTACACTGGTTATAATTATGAGAGATGTTCTGTTAGCAGAAGTCACTTTGAAAATTAAAAAAAAATGTGGCACATGAAACGGCAACTGAAGTCTGTTATCTGGGTGGACTTTTTGTTTTGTTGTCAGCTGGATTATGTCACCGTTTGTGTCTCTGTGGCTCTGCTTGAGATGAGATGTGGTGCTGTGAAATGGTCTGCACCCGGCCCTTTCTTTTTTTTTTCGGCACAGGGGAACAGGAAGGCCCTGCTCTCCTCCCCTCCTGCTCTCCTCCCCTCCTGCTCTCCCGCTCGCCTTTATGAGCTTATTCACACTTGCTTTGCACTCTTCAGGATGTCATCACTATCAGTGCTCGGTGTGTGATGGGGCCTAGTATGTCAACACCTCTGTTGCCATGGCTACCTGCTCTTAGACCGGTGCGCTAAACCGCATCACAGCTGGCACCGCTTGAGCTACCTGATGACCCTGTCAGTCATTTTCCTTTTTAGATGCCGTATCTCCACAAGGTGGCCAATGCTCCTCCAGTGGCAGCAAATCACCTTTCACGTTGTGCCCATGTCCTCGCATAATACCCCTGCAGGTTCCTGCCATCAGGTTTCCCTGGCAACCGTTGTCACTGCGACAGCTCTCATCATAGCATCTTGATGCGGGTTCCACAGCACAGGGCGCAGCCACTATAGAATTCAATTTACTTATGTATCTGTCTTATCATAGACACTCTCCTCACTCCACCCCAGCGTGGGCCAGTAATTCGCACCAGAATGTTCTGTACTAATGTATTCAACTTGTTTACACCAGCAGCCATATTTCTTACACTACTTTCTTTCATGGAATCATGTGATTTGCATACCACTTTCCCCCTATACATGTAATGTGCTTTCAACCCCACACCATTGCGAAAGGCATTTGCGAGGCCTGCTCTTGTGATCGGCGCTCATCCCCTGCACCATCCACTAACACATTCCCACTGAGAGGGATCCACGTTCCCCTCCCAACTTATTTACACATTCATCTGCCGCTGTGTGTGCAAATAATAGGCAAATTGTCATGCAGGCAAGCTTGTGGGTATGCGTGCCATATGTGTGTATATGTGTGTGTGTGTATTTGTATGTCTGTGTGTGTGTGTGTGTGTGTGTGTGTGTGTGTGTGTGTGTGTGTGTGTGTGTGTGTGTGTGTGTGTGTGCGCGCGCATGCATTTCAGTAGCTCAAAGCAAGGGCTGTTACGAGAGCTATTTACCCCAAATTCCTCAGATATGTGCTTGCTGCCTATTGGCTGTAGTAGCTCATCACTTGGGAGAGCATTCTGCAGCCCCTATAGCTCCTATGAAGTGTCACAAACCCGAGGCCGTGTTACTGAGGCACGGTGGTGGTGGTGGTGGGGGGGGGCAGTGCTTTAGATGGTGCCACAGTCATGGCGCTGCAGCGACTGAGTCACAGAGCACTGAGCACACTGAACACTCTGATGGAAATGCTGTGTTTACTGTGCAGGAAGGCCCCGCTCAGTCACCCATTCACCCAGTAGTTGAAAAACACTACACATGAGAGTGTGTGTGTGTGTGTGTGTGTGTGTGTGTGTGCGTGCGCATTATTGAACGTCTGTTGTACAACTCTTAGAAATCAGGGCATTTGAGGCCGTTGTTTGCAGCAAGACTTTTCAGACTGCTGTCAACATAGTAGTCTTTAGTGCAACATTTTGTGTGTGTGTGTGTGTGTCTGTGCGTGTGTCTGTGCATGTGTGTGTGTGTGTGCATAGGTGTTCAGGTGGGCTTAAGCTGAACGGGCTGTGTCAAGAGGGAGAGAGTTAAGGAGGGGAAGTCAGACCTCCATTTAAATCCCCGCTTTAAACCAACTTGGTCTGTCTCCCTTTGCTTCAGGCTACTCCCTGATCTGACTCTTCAAGTAAAAACGAGTTGTTGTTTCTGTTTTACACTCCAGCAGCTCCCCTTTCTCTCTCTGTGCATACTGGGGTAAACCCCGGTGGTGAAAGGTCTATTCATTCTGGTCCAACTTCAACCATTTTTCTTCGTGCATTCATGTTAAGCAGTCCTCTCAGCCTTTTGTCAACCTGAGATTACAAGTGGAGGGTCAAAGGTCACATGTAGCGGGAGTTACTGTTTACTCACCCCTTTAGACAACTAACTGAGGTTAGTTTGTCCCTTACGGCTCGAGATGGAAGCCCTTGTTTTAAGTGGGAGGGGGGGGGGCTGCCAACTAAAACGACAAGTATTGTTGGGGTAACACCGAGGGTGGTCTGGCGGGATGCGGAAGCTGGGCAGGCTAAGCTAACTGCTAGCTAGCCCGTGCAGACCGGCAGTTCCAATAACACCGAGGGCGGGCTGGTGGCGGCCTCACCTAGCCTTGACTGTGGTGTTTTTGATGTCGTGGTGAGGAGTACGGTTGTTGTCTGTGTGTTGCACCGCTGTGGGCTGGGGGGGACGGCATTTGCTTCATTTGACAAAGTGTTCCTGATTCCTGGAAGAACGAGTCGAGAGGCAGATATTTCTTTTTAATCGCAACTCCCGTGCCCCATACATACAGCGCACGACCCGGGGAGTGTTCTTTCATTCACACCGGCCAGAACAGACCGGAACTGACAACAACATAACGACCCCCCCCCCACCCCATGTCCCAAATGGCGACATCAGTCCTAGTCACGGTCTAACAGTCAGGCAGTCAGTAAACAGTAAACATGAAGGCCACATCATTAAAACACAATTTTAAATCTAACATTAGCAGTCCCATCAGCTATTGCGCTCCTGCCGACAGTCAGAGCGACCGCCTCCCCGGTCGCTACAGTATGACGTCATTATTTTGTATATAAGGTGCGTGTGTAGCAGATTTGGAATGGAGTGTTATTATTAAAAATGTACACTCCACGCAGCCCCGCCCACTGTTTAAAATAAAGCTATATGTATATATTAATTTTTTTTGCATTTGTACGTTCGGAAAAGTTAGGCATACTGTTGGGTCTAAGATGTTACACAGCCACCTGCCACTAGTGGGGGGGGGCTACGGAGGGGCTGCACCCACCACTAGGGGGCGCTGCAGCCCCCCAGCCCCCTCCCTTCCCATGCTAATGCTTGTTTTCTATTGTTTCAACTCAATGACAGTAATGTCCACTAATTATTTATGACGCAGGCTGTTTTGTTGTGGGTATTTTCAGGGCATGTGTTTAAGGAAGTGATGGGTTTCTAATGGTAGGTGTTATGTCGTGTCATGGGGTTGGTGTGCAGGCGGTCCGGGTTCGGCATCGTGTTGGTCGTAGCCAGGGGTGTGAGAAGCCATGGCCACCCTCCAGGCCATCCCACGGGGAGGTGTTACGTGAATGTTAGACTCAGCACTACAAGCCCTGGGCGATCCCCATACCACTTGATTTCTCTTCTGCCACCCAACCGTTTAAAAATAGCAGAGAAGTGACAGCAGAGCTCAATGCATTATTGATACGTGCAGTGTCAATGATGCATTTGCTAAGGCGCCGGCGCTAATTTTCTCCCCGTTGTTGAGGGCAAAAGCATGAAGCAGCCTGTAATTTATATGCAGCGCTGTTGCTGTTATTTCTCAAGCAGTCATTGGATGGTCTCAGGAATCCGAGCCAAAACCTTGCGGTTCTCCTCCCCGAACAGTGCCAACGTCGATGGGAGCTGCTGAGATGGTGTTAAGTACAGCAGTGCTTTTGTGTGCCATTGTGTCACTGAGATCTGAGCACAAGCCCACTCTCACCCCACCCTCCTCCTCCTCCTCCTCCTCCTCTTCCTCGCCCTCCTTTGCCCTGCATTGTCATGCCTCACTGTGCATGTGCGGTAGGATGGTTGGCAGTCAGGGGCTGGTTTCATTACTGTCATGATGGTTTGAGGCTGACTTCCATGCGACCATTTTGGGAGGCAGGTTATAAGTGTGTGTATTTATATATTTTAGGACATTTTGTCACAGTGATGCAGCTCCTTCTAGAGCACGAGATGAGATGCGCATGGATGTTTGTCTGCGTCATCAGCTCCACAAGCCCCGTCCTGCAGCCACTCATCAACTCTGCCTAAACACACAGACGTTCAAGACCCCCCCCCCCACACACACACACACACACACTTATCCACACACATCTAAAAGCACACATACACTGTACTTATCTACTCACACCTCTGTACACACACACAACACACACTCACCCACACACTCACACTCATCCACACACGCGCGCGCGCACGACGTGCACACACACACACATCACTCACTCACTCACTCAACTCACACACACAGTCGTTCACTCACTCACACACACACACACTCAGTCACTCACACACACACACACACACACACACACACTCAGTCACTCACTCACACACTCACTCACACACACAGTCTTTCACTCACTCACTCACTCACTCACTCACACACACACACACACACACACACACAACACACACACACACACACACACACACACACTCACTCAACCCACTCACGCACTCCACTCACACACACAGTCGCTCACCCTCACACACACACACACTCACACACACACACACACACTCAGTCACTCACTCACTCACGCACTCACTCACACACACAGTCGCTCACTCACTCACACACACACACACACACACACACACACTCACGCACTCACACACACACACACACACACTCAGTCACTCACACACACACACACTCAGTCACTCACACACACACACACACACACCACACACAGTCACTCACACACACACACACACACACAACACCCACACACACACACACACACTCACTCACACACTCACTCACACACACACACACACACACACACACACACACACACACACGGATTAGCATTGACCATGTGA
Organism: Lampris incognitus; assembly: GCF_029633865.1. Classification (NCBI taxonomy): domain Eukaryota; kingdom Metazoa; phylum Chordata; class Actinopteri; order Lampriformes; family Lampridae; genus Lampris; species Lampris incognitus. The sequence continues at coordinate 32,049,265 of NC_079220.1, read as the reverse complement.
TGTATGGATTGAGGAGGGGTCTCTCAGATGACTGGTGGCTGTGTGCACTGAGGTCACCAGCAGGCTCTCATCAGCTCTCTGCTGTGCTTCACTTCACAGGCTTTATGGTTTTGTGAAGGTGTCCTGAATCTGAGAAGGGCTGACATATGAGGGCATGGCTTAATTCCATGCTCTCCTGTGTAACCCCGGTGTTGGTCATAGCATGGCCCTGGTTTCATCGTGGAGCTGAGGGGGCATGTCGGCATGTGTGTGTGTGTGTGTGTGTGTGACTGTGACACGAAAGTTATGAGCGGCGTCTCATCGCTGATGACGACCTCCTCTGTGTCACTCGGCTGTGGGTCGACGTGCCTCGGTGGCGCGAACTCATGAATGTTGACAAATGTCCATGCACCCTACTAGAAAAGCAGATGGGAACATATTTTTACCCAACGTGATTGTAAAAGGGGAGATCAGTGGGTGTAGGGGTATTGACTTTTCGTTTTGGTGGTATTATTCCCTGGAACACTCTGTACCACCCCTTTCTCCAACAGGCACACAACGCACACTTCACAAACACACAGCTGGGTTTTCTTAATACTTTCTCAACGAGAATCCCGAGCTTTCAAATGCAGACGTCTGTGATGATCTGAGTTGCTTAACCCTGTTTTTGGGGATCTAAGGACAAAGCTGTGGAACAAGCTGGTGCCCTGGAGGGCTGTGGAGGCTCTCCCCTCGCAGTGTTGGGATGGTGGTGTTGGGGGAATTGTGTTGGCCTGTGCAGAACTATCCGTAACTATTACAGGATGTGCTGAGGCAGCAGCAGCGCTCCTCTCAGAGGACAAGCTCACAGTCGAGTTTCCCAAACGCACATTCCTCTACTTCCACTGCAACCTGGCTCCAGGATTCACTGTGTATGGGCACCTTGGCTCAGCATCCTCACCGCACTCCGCTGTGTGCGATGTTTGTGGGGAAGCTGGGCAGGGGCCATAGAGTACATTACAACGCTTTGATGTGCAAATGTGGGTCTGAATGGGTGGACCCTATGGCCGGCCGTGAGCAGCCAGTAAAAGCTCCGCTGCATGTTGCGAGCCCACGGTGCAGTAATTCAGCTGTCTCTTCTTACATGGGTCAGAACTTTGGAGACAGGCCAAGCAGAGTAAGAATCAGCCCTGACCCAGATAGTTAGTCCCCCTTCACATCCGCAACACCCATGGTCATGCCGAAACAAGTCGGAAAACAGGAAATGGACCAGTCGTAAACCTTCATCAATATGAAATAAAGTTTTACTGGGAATATTGATTTTACTTTAAACTCCCGTGTTATTTATTTACTCTTTATTTATTTTGTCTCCACCCCCACTCATCAGATGGTGAGGCATGTTGAGCTTCTCCTTGGTGTTGATTTATTCATCTGGGCGGGCCCTCGGTACCCTCATGTCATCTTCGCTATCATTTCTGCTCACAGTCAACGTGACACCAACCTTACCCGCTATGTTTTGACCCCCGCCTGCTAACGTCAGGCGGGCGGGCGGTGGCTGCACTCAGCCATCAACACACTAGCATCGAATCTTCTCAAACTGGGTGGTTCCACGTAACACATGGCCTGGCTGCATGCTGGCCACGCTAGCTAAGCTAAGCTAAGCTAGCTAGGCTAAGCTAGCTAGGCTAAGCTAAGCTAGCGTCACCGCTGCTGCTGTCGCCCCGGGCTCGCCTGTTCCACCCATTGTGCCCAAGGAAACTACAGTGACAAGGGACATCAGGAGGAGAAAGAAACTGGGGATGAGGAAAGAAGCGAGGGGAAGAGCAAAAAGATGATAGATATGGAAAGACATAGAGGTTGAATAGGGAAGAGGCTGACAGGAGGAATGAAGGACAACTGCCAGAGGACACTGAGAGACATCCTGTCACTTCTTATCTCGTCTAGGTATGTTTTAGCGCGCGCGCGTGTGTGTCTGTGTGTGCGTGTGTGTGTGTTTGTTTGTGGATGAATGCGTATGTACATGGTTGTGTGCCTGCAGGCACATATGTGAGCACTTATATGCATTTTACACGTGGGCATTTGTGTGTGTGTGTGTGTGTGTGTGTGTGTGTGTGTCTGAGTGATGTTGGATGAGTCCAGGGAACGTGTGCATACCGGCGATATCTGTGTTTGTGTATCTGTGGATAAGGCATGGGGAACAAACAGAGCTGCAGTGCTTATATGTCAGGCGGTGTTTGGGGAGGAGGAGACTCCTCTGTCCCTGACCCAGGTGAGGCACCGGTCCAACATGGCTGACTTCTCCCGCTTCCCTCCATTTCTCACCCTCTTCTTCAGAAATGTAGCTAAAGCCTCGGTCACGGCCTGTCACAGGCTTTCTCTCTCTCTCTCTCTCTCTCTCTCTCTCTCTCTCTCTCTCTCTCTCTCTCTCTCTCTCTCTCTCTCTCTCTCTCTCTGTCTCTCTGTCTCTCTGTCTCTCTGTCTCTCTCTCTCTCTCTCTCTCTCTCTCTCTTTGTCTCTCTCTCTCCCCCTCTCACACACACACACTCATATTATCCTCTTACCGCCGCTCGTGCTTCTCATCCCCCTTAGCCCTCCTGTTCTTTTCCTCCACTCGTCTCTATCCACCTCATGCTTCCCCATTCACTCTTTCCTTTCTCTGGCACCCTGTCCCCCACATCCCCAGCCCCCCCCCCCATAGCCCACTGACAAGTTGTGGCTCTGTATAATGCCTTGTTCTAACCTCCTCCCTCTCTCTTCCTAGCTTCTCTTCATCTCGCTCTCTCTCTCTCTCACTCACACACTCACACACACACACACACACACACACACACACACACACACACACACACACACACACACACACACACACACACGTTCCCGCTAGTCCGCCCTCAATCCTCTCAGGAAAATGGAAAACAAACCCAACAACAAACCAAGGCTTCTGATATTTCCTTCCCTCTGTTCAATTAAACATAGCCGCCATCTGCCACTCCGGTTCCACTTCCACTTCTCTGCTGCTGCTGCACTGACTGCTGCTGCTCCCGTGATGCTTTCTGAAGACCATCTTCCAAACTGTTATAACCACACATGTGCCCATTAACACACGAAACGTGTCAGGAGGGGGCCTCTGTGTGTGTGTGTGTGTGTGTGTGTGTGTGTGTGTGTGTGTGTGTGTGTGTGTGTGTGTGTGTGTGTGTGTGTGTGTGTGTATGTGTGGAGGAGGGTTGATTCGTTCTTCTTTAAGGTTCTGTGCCAAATCTTTTTTGCCCCAACACATTCTATCTCTGTTCATGTACCACACTGAAACATTTATTAAATAAAAATAACATTGTTTTTTCACAAATTCAAAGTGAGATTCTGTTCTTTTGTTTAATGAGAGGTCTATGAAGTCAGCTCATCTTTTTAAAAAAATACTCTGTGTGTGCGTGTGTGCGTGTGTGCGTGTGTGTGTGTGCGTGTGTGTGTGTGTGTGCTTGTCAGTTAAGTGACAGTATATGTGATGTCAGAAGGTGCATGTTGTCCCACATCTTTTCTTGGAGCAACCCTTTCATTTTATTTTATTTGTTTTCTCTCAGAAGCAGTGTCAGACGGAGTTGGAGGGTTTGTTTCAAAGGCATTATATGAGTGTGTCAGAACTGATCTGACTGTAAGTCAGTGGACTGGCTGGCTGCAGGGTGTGTATGATGACCGAAAATACTGACCAAGCCGTGTGTGTGTTCTAAGAGACTGTACACATATGTGGTGCGAGAGTTAAACGCAGCATCACATTTTTATTTTGTTTGAGCAACAATTTTATCCAACTATTTTAAGATGGCAGGTCTCAAGGTGAACTGCAGTCTCACCTCAACACAGACGCCACACTCGGAGGCACACTCGGAGACTGTCTGATGCTATATCAGTATGTTTTAACCTAAATGTGTGTGGCAAAACAGTTGACAGCTCAGGAAATTTCCCAGTACTAGAGAGAGTTGTGTATCAACAACTTTTGACACATATAGAAGAAAGCTATGAACCTTTTCAATCAGCTTTCAGGCCCTGTCACTCCACTGAAACTGCTCTGACCAGAGCGGTGAACAATCTTTTACTAGCTATGGACTCTCATTCCACTTCTGTGCTTCTACTACTGGACCTCAGTGCAGCTTTTGACACGACTGATCACTGTATACTATTAGACAGATTGAATTGTAATGTTGGTGTCTCTGGCTTAGCTCTCTCTTGGCTTAAGTCCTACTTATCTGGAAGAGCACATTGTGTCTGCTATAATAATGTTACATCAAAATTATCTGACGTTAAATATGGTGTACCTCAGGGCTCAGTTCGTGGCCCTCTACTTTTCTCTCTTTATATTTCACCTCTTGGCCAAATTATATGCAGTTATGGAATAAATTTCCATGATACTCAGCTGTATGTGCCTATAAGGGCTGATGATCATACTCAAATGACCAATTTAGAGACCTACTTCGCTGGTGTGAAAAATTGGATGTCACTTAACGTTCTGCTTTTAAATTCGGATAAAACCGAGATGCTGGTCATTGACCCTGCTAGACACAGACACTAATTTGATCAAGTAACGATAACAGCCGACAACTCTGTGATTTCACAAAGTGTGGCAGCCAAAAATCTTGGTGTTACGTTTTATCCCAGCCTTTCCTTTGATAAGCACATTAAAGAAATCACCAAGACTGCATTTTTTACTTACGTAACATAGCTAATATTCGGTCTTTTCTCTCCATGGCTGATGCAGAGACTCTAATACATGCATTTGTTTCATCCAGACTTGATTACTGTAATGTTCTGTTCTCAGGTCTGCCACATTCTAGTACTAAAAGTCTTCAGATGGGTCAGAATGCTGCTGCTAGAATCCTAACTAAAACTAGGAAATTTGACCATATTACACAAATTCTTGCCTCCCTTCATTGGCTTCCTATCCATGTTAGATCAGAATACAAGGTGCTTCTGCTGACTTATAAAATCCTAAATGGGCTTGCCCCATCTTACCTGTCTGATCTCCTTAAACCGTACATTCCATCTCGAGCTCTTCGCTCTCAAAATACAGGGCTCCTGTGTGTACCCAAAGTTAAGAAGAAGTCAGCTGGTGGCAGGGCCTTTTCCTATCGAGTCCCGTTCTTGTGGAATAACCTAACCTAACCATCACGCAATCAGTCTGTTGAGTCCTTTAAATCCAAACTTAAAACTCATCTTTTTTGCCTTAGCTTACAATTAGTTGCCTTTAAGTTGAGTGCTTCACAACCTGTCCTGCATGGCGGGTCAGTTTCTGTCTCAATGAATTTACCAACCACTGTTCTGCCGACGAGATTATAGCGTATAGATTATGACTAATTGATGATTTAACTGATAATGACTATTGACTATTGCAAACTGTTCTCTTCTCTCACACGTCTTTTCTCTCTCTCTGTATGATGTCCTCTCCTTTCTCTTTTTCTGTATGTGAATGGTGACATGTGAGTCTCCCTTGTGTGCACGTGCAGTCGGTTCTCCTCCCAGGTCTCCGTGGTGATGGTGGTCGCCACCTGGATGCTGCTTGGCATTCCCCTCATCACATTTTCTTTTTATATATCTTATGAATCCATACAATTTTTTTAAATTCTTTTTTTTTTAACATGGTGATGCTGATCACGTGGCTTGGGTCCTGGGCTGTTCCGGTGGCGTCTGGACACTGCTTGGCATCCTGGGCATCATATTCTTCATAAATGTCATAAGCCCATTATAATTGTTTATCCTCTTTCAATGTTGTATTCTGTAAATCGTGTAAACACAACATCATTGCACGTTGTCTGTCTTGGGAGAGAGATCTCTCCTCTGTTGCTCTCTCTGAGGTTTCCTTCTATTTTTTTCTCCCTGTTAAAGGTTTTGTTTTTCTTTTTTAGGGAGTTGTTCCTTATCCGATGAGAGGGTCTAAGGACAGGATGTTGTGTTGCTGTAAAGCCCACTGAGGCAAATTTGTAATTTGTGATATTGGGCTATACAAATAAAATTGACTTGACTGGACTTAAATTTGGCGATATTCAGCTGAAATGTGTGAATTTGTATGCGTGCATGTGGGTTCTCTGCATACGTGCAGGGTTGCGAAGTTTACTTTGAAAAGGTAATCTGGCAAAAAAAATTGCTATCTTTAAACTATATTTCATGATGTAATCTGGACTCATGATGTAATCTGGAATTAAATTAATATAGGATAGTAAAGTCCCCTTGGTATATTTTGATGACTTAGGTTAAAAAAAATCCATAAGACATGTCGTGAAAGTGAACAGTTTATTCTAAGTTTTTAAATGTAATTGATACAGGGTTATTATCATCAATTAAAACCATTTTCAACAATGATTTCAATGTGAATTTAAATTGTTAGTGTGCCGTGTCGTTCCACAACGAGATCTAGTTTCACTTCACACAGGTTTCATCACAAGTGATCAAACAGTTGTCTGTTCTTTTCTCCAAAATATCTGATGTGATTATTTTGGGCAGTCAAATTATTTTAAAGAGGCCATATCACACTTTTTGAGTTTTTTTCCCTTTCCTTTAGTGCTATATAACTGGGAGGTGCATGTAAAACATCTGCAGAGTTACAAAAGCCCAAAGTCCACGCCAAATGGAGTTATTCTCTCCAACAGCAAACACTGCATAAAACACCTCGCTTGTACTCCAGCGTTTTCTTCTGTTACTATCTACGTCACTATGTAACACATTTCCATAATGCCCGGCTCGCGGCTAGTTTGGGCGCTCTCAGACAAAGCTCTGCAGAGCGGACTCAGACAAAGCGAGGTAGACCGGTCACAGATTTTGGTGCAACACAGGGAAGAGTTTGGTTAGCGCGTACCACGATGTCGAGAAGACGCCGTTTTCTTCGCTGCGAAGGGGAATTCCCTTTGTATGGACTTTGAAATTCCTTTTCACAACTATTCCTCAACAGTACAACCCCAACAGTTTGTGTCCCCTTCTTTTTACCGTCGACTGCTTCCTGAACCAGGCACAGTTCAATGCTGGATTTTCGATTTGTTCGCCTTTCCTAAAGAAGAAAGCACCAGGCAACATTGGATACAGTTTCTTTTTTCGGGCCAACACCAGTCATATGCCAACGTATTTGTTTGTTCACGCCACTTCTCTGAGGACTCTTTCCTCAGCAGAGCCCGTATGAAGCTGGGTTTTCAGCTAGGCCGGTGCTAAAAGACGGGGCTGTTCCATCTGTTGCTTTTTCATGTCGAGGAGTCATGAGCACAAGCTGTGAGTAACATTATATCACTGAAATGTTGGTCTTGTATTGATAATCACACCAAATGGCTTGTGAAAACACTTTCAGTGCAGACAATTGGCATTTACAATGAAGCTAAAGTTATTTAGGGAGTTAACAGTGATTTGCACATAACAATACAGCCGTGCACCAAGCAGTCAGATAGACGCCTTTATTTCAACCTTATACGCTCAAAATCGTGGCGGGATATAATTTTTGCCAGCTACATAACCTTTTTATTTCCTGACAGCAGACGTTCCCACTTCTGTCGCCGTCTTAGAGCATTTCCCCACACGTGCGTCGATCTCTTGATCGACGTACGTGTGGGGAAATGCATTTAAAGGGGAAATGCATTTAAAGAAACATTCTTATATTCGGCTTGTGATGACTACATCCACCGTTATATGTCACACAATAAGCATGCAATATGGGCGTAATATGAACCAGGGACGTCCTGCTGTAATCTTGCTGTCATCTCTCTTAAATAATTCCCGATCGTATTCGGGCGTGAACATGTACGGATGGATTTGAAAAGTTGCCATTTCCACTCAAGAACAAGAAATCGTGTTACTTGGGCTTACAGTTTGCTTTCGGAACCTCCACACCGATGTTGTATCGACTTCCCTTTCGCCGTCGAGATCGGTTTCCCACTAGCCAGACGAAAGCATGCGCATGGAAACAGGCTAGCTATCGCTAACGATTAGGATAAGCTCAGGGTTAGGTTTAGGTTTGAGTTGGGTTAAGTTTAATCAAGTGTCCTGGCTACAGGGAAAGAGCTCGACACAACACAAGCAGGACGATGAGGCGGTGGCGGTGCTCACAAACGCTTCCGGAAGTTGGCCAATCACAGCGGCGTGTCGTGACTTTTCCACTAGGTGGGGCTGCTTTGAATCCAGCACGTCACAATTATAACACACATTAGGATACATCGTTTAATCATTTTTTAAAGGAACATACACGAGTCTACTTCCAAACGTCTAATACATTTCAGAAATAAAAACAAATAGCATATATTAAACAGAACTCGTTTATTTTTTCCGTTTGCCTGTCATTGTCTGACACTATATTTCATTTATCTAATGTAGGCTTTATAACATTTAATCGAATTAGACAATTCAATTAAAATTATAGGCCATTAGTGATTTTTTTGCATTTGAAACAGTTATTCTATTTAAGCCACAACTAATCAAATTTCTAATTTCACAAAGCAATCAAATTTCCACCCATAAACCTCATTCGCAGCCATGTAGACCTCATTAAATTAATAGTGCAATTGCGGGAAAGTTTCAAACAAATAGACGTACATATTGTGCACAGAAAGTATTCCACATAAAATAATTAATGAGAAAAAAAACTATCGTAACATAGGCCTACAGTAGCCTACTACATATTGATCGATAAGCATTTGGAAAATATCAAAATAAATTTCCCCAGCCCCTTCTGATTGTTCGAAGCATAGACTGTAGAAAAGGTTCGAAGACAAGTGCATGTAGGCCAATAGATTCTTTCGGTCGTGTTTCCCCACTCCAAATCAAGGCTACTCCCCATAGGGGATAGGCTACTCACTTATAGTGGAATTGGAGTTAAAACTGGGAATGTCCTTCAAGAGTCTCTTTTCCATGGACAACATGGCAAGTGCATTGAGACGCTCATTGGTCATTGTGTTTCTGAGAAATGTTTTGATTCTTTTTAGCATTGAGAAACATCTCTCAGCCTCCGATGTTGTCATCGGGGTTGTGATTTGGATGCGAAGGAGTTTAACGGTCTCGGACAGGATGAGTTGGAGGTGGTTTTCCACTATGAAGTGGAGCAGAGCCACAGCGCCACTGCACACACGGAACTCCTCTCTCTCGTACATAAGAGAGAGTTCTGTACGCAGCTTGGTCCTGCTGATCATCGGGTGTGCCTCAGCTGTGCTGTTGAGTGCTGCGTGAGGGAAGTGCTGTTTGTGAATGATGAATAAGTCGTTCTGCAACAGTGTAGCACTTTGAAGGTGTTCCGTGAATGCAAAGCGCTCCTTACCATCAGCCAATATGATATGGCACACCTCAGTAGCCATTCCGTGGTATGTTTCCAGGTCAGGCCATCTGCGCTAGGAAGAGGCCATTTGGAGAGATGCGCGCTCGCCACACATGCAGGGCTGGAACAGATTCACCATGCACCCTCTGAATATTGTCCACGAATGTGTTGATCGCTCCTTGCACGTGCACCGCGTCAACATTTCTTCTCTGCAATTGACTGAACAACACATCAACATGAGGCATAACAGCGTGAAATAAATCCAAGAAGAAGTTAAACTCCCAGTCCTCCAAAAGTCGTAGAAATCCATCCGCCTCCCGCTCGGTAGTCGGATCGTTGCCCCTGTCCAGGATCAGGGCCGCTGCTAGCCATTTGGGTGCCCTAGGTGTAACCCCACAAACCTCCCGGGGGGGACACACACACCACATATTTGTATAAATATTTGTATTGGTAAGAAAATATGGCACAGAAATATTTGAAAGAGCAATATTATTAAATAAATACAAACAAAGAATTATATGTAATTATCAATGTTGCAACTGTGGTTAAAACTAACTATAAATAAATACAAATAAGAAAAACAGAACTGATCAAGTATTCATACAAAGCAGGAGAAAAGTTACACAACTTCACAAACTCTGCAAAAGACAGTATATATTGCACTACAGAACAGGCATTTCCATCAGCTGCAGGAAGCTCTTCACAAACTTTGTAAAGTCAGTATATATTGCACTAAACAACAACAACAACCCACACATACACACTCACACACAAGTGCAGCCTTCTTAACTAACATAAACCAAATAATTATATTTTAATTATCAATGTTGCTACTGTTGATAAAATCAAATGACTATAAATACAAATAAGGAAACATAACTATACAATTAGCCATACAAAACAGAAGTTGCAAAGCTTCAAAAAACACCGCAAAAGACAGTAGACCTATATATTACACTACAGAACAGGCATTTTCAGCAGTTGCAGGAAGCTCTACAGATGCACAAAGGTCCTTGGCAGTTGACAGAGCCTCAGCAAACCCAGAGTGTATTTGGAGAAGGAGGTTTTGGCACTCTCAATGACCCTGACAGCAATGTCGATCTGCATTGTACTAGACTGAAGCGGCTTGTTCACCTGGTTTGTGATGGTGAGAATGTCACACCAACAGAGCAAATCAAACATTTGAATGAGGCCACTTCTTCTGCAAGGGCTTTAACCTCTACTTTAGCAACTGGATCACTCACAGGTTGCCTTGCCTCCATGAAAGCTTCTCTGATTTCTTTGATTTGGTTCCTGACAGCTGTAACACTCTGAAGTCTGCTTTCCCATCTCACATTACTCTAAGATTTCAGCGTCAGACTTACATGCTTGGTCAAGATGTCCCGTCACTGTGTGGCTCCTGAAAAGAAAGTAAAGAGCTTCTGCACATAGCCAATAGCATCCTTAGATGATTTGGTGGCATCAGCTATTACCGGATTCATTGCATGTGCTCCACAAGGAACAAACAATGCTCTTGAATTTAACTGTAGCAGTCGGGCCTGGACAACTTGCTTCTTTCCTTTCATATTGGCTCCATTGTCATAGGTCTGTCCTCTACAATTTTCAAAAGGAATGCCGAGTTCTTCCAGCTTGTTAAGAATGACATTGGACAGGTTCAACCAAGCTGTTTCCACCACATCCACATACCCAAGGAAGTACTCCTTGATGTCTGGTTTTGGCTCCAAACAGACAATGCACACACTGATTGACATCTGCTCTTTATGGCTTACATCTGGGGTACAGTCGAGAATGATGGAGTAATACTCTACATCTTGGATATGTTAGGGTTTGCACCCGACCCCAAGAGCACAAACACAGAAGGCACAATATAGCGGGACCAACAGGCTAATTTATTGAAGAGAAAACTCAGGAAGTCCACTCTCACCAGGAAACGCGAAGTCCACCTTTAAGCCGGGAACCGTGGAGTCGCCCTTTAATCCGGAAACAGTGGAGTCGGCCCTTAATCCAGGCAGGAGGGGGGGGGTAAACAGGAGGATACCAAAGGAGAACGGAAAATCACAGCAACGCTGGAGTGAAGAAATCCTCTTCGTAAACGGAAAGCAGCGCACAGGGGAAGGGGAGCAACGAGGAAGGTCCAACAGAGAAATCTCCAGGGAAGATCCAGGTAAGTAAACAAACTTCGATGAGCAGGACAAGCACAAGTACTCTCCCAGGGAACGGCACGAACTGGCAACAAGCTGAGAGTGACACAGCCAGATATAGGGAGGTGATTGCCAACAGGTGAGTGGAGGGGTAACGAGGAAACAGGCATCAGGTGGAGTTGGCAGAGCTCCGGGTACGCTTACACTGCAGAGCGGGTGTGGAGCGGGGAGACGTTGAGCCTTGGCCAAGGTTACACTGCAGAGCGGGTGTGGAGCGGCGAGACGTAACAGTACCCCCCCCTCTCTACGGGAGCCACCTGGCGACTGACCTGGCGCCCCCGGGTGGGCACGGTAGAAGTCGGCGAGGAGAGAGGGATCCATAATGAGCTTCCGCGAAATCCAACTGCGCTCCTCAGGTCCATAACCTGCCCAGTCCGCGAGATACTGGAACCCGCGGCCGCAGCGCCGGACTTTAAGCAGCCGGCGGACCTTCCATTGAGGATGACCATCTACAAATTCCGGAGGCGGAGGCTCAGGAATCGGGGGCATAAGAGGACTGCTGGAGACGGGCTTAACTCGAGAGACGTGGAAGACAGGATGAATGTGCATGGAGGAAGGCAGCTTCAGCCGAACAGCTGCCGGGCTCAGGACTTCAAAAGGACCAATGAAGCGGGGCGAGAGTTTCTTGTCGGTTGTCTGGAGGGGAACGTCCTTCGTGAACAGCCAGACCCTCTGTCCCTTCTTGTACTCCGGCGCAGGGGTACGTCGCCGGTCAGCCCCTCTGCGAGCGCGCTCCCCAGCCTTGAGCAGTGCTGTCCGGATGGTCCTCCAGACACGCTGACAGCGTCGCAAGTGGAGCTGTACGGAGGGAACGGCCACTTCATCCTGCTGTGGGTCGAACAGGGGAGGTTGATACCCCAGGGATGCCTCGAATGGAGAAAGTCCAGATGCAGAGCTGACCAGGGAATTGGTGGCGTACTCTACCCACGGTAGGTAGTCACTCCAGGTGGAGGGCTTGCTGTTACATACACAACGCAACGCTGTCTCCATGCTCTGGTTTGCCCTCTCGGTCTGACCATTTGTTTGGGGGTGGTAGCCCGAAGACAGACTTACTGTGGCTCCGATGCCTTTACAAAATGCACGCCACACTTGTGAGGTGAACTGAGGACCTCTATCGGAGACTACATCTGATGGCAGGCCATGAAGCCGGAAGACATGTTGCATCAAGAGGTCCGCGGTCTCAGCAGCCGAAGGAAGTTTGGGAAGGGCTATCAGATGGACGCCCTTGCTGAAACGGTCTATGACGGTGAGAACCAGTGTTTCCCCGAGAAGGTGGTAGTCCGGAAACGAAATCCAAAGCCACGTGAGACCAGGGGCGGCTAGGAATAGGGAGTGGCTGCAACAGACCAGATGGCGCCTGGTGAGAGGCCTTGCTGCGGGCGCAAACAGTGCAGGCCGCTACAAAGCTCTTGACATCCTCCCGCATAGTTGGCCACCAGAAGCGCCGAGCGATGAACGACTGGGTACGACTAACTCCTGGGTGACAGGAGAAACGACTGCTATGACCCCACTGAAGAACTCGAGACCAAACAGCATCTGGGACGAAGAGGCGACGGGGTGGCACGTTACTCAGAGCGGGTTGAGCACGTTGGGCAGTGCGAACAGCCGACTCAAGACCAAAAGTGACCACACCGACCACTCTAGCCGCAGGGAGGATGGGTTCAGGCTCTTCAAACGCGCCTTCCTTCGGGTGTAGCCGAGACAGGATGTCAGCCTTTACGTTGCGTGTCCCAGGACGGTAAGTCAGAACATAGTTGAAACGACTAAGGAAGCCAGCCCACCGAGCCTGACGACTGTTGAGACGTTTGGCTGCCCTCAGGTGAGTCAAGTTCTTGTGGTCCGTCCAGATGAGAAACGGGTGCTCAGCGCCCTCGAGCCAGTGGCGCCATTCCTCCAGAGCAGCCACTACAGCCAGTAACTCCCGGTTTCCAACGTCATAATTCTGCTCGGCCGGCAGAAAAAGGCGCAAGGATGGAGTTTCTGGTCCTCAGCCGACCGCTGGGAGAGCACCCCCCCTACGCCTGAATCCGAGGCATCAACCTCTACCACGAATTGTCTCTTGGGGTCAGGATGGAGCAGCACTGGGGCCGAGGTGAACCTTGTCTTGAGGACTTGGAAAGCAGAGCTGGCAGCAGGAGACCAGATGAAGGGTTTGGCTGGGGAGGTCAACGCAGTAAGCGGTTCTGCCAGCTGGCTGTAGTTGCGAATGAATCTGCGGTAGAAATTTGCGAACCCTAGAAAACTCTGCAGCTCCTTACGGTTGGTAGGTTCCGGCCAGTCCACCACTGTCTGGACCTTGCGGGGATCTGCTCTGGTCCGTCCCTTCTCTACGATGAATCCCAAGTAATCCACAGAGGGGGAGTGAAACAGGCACTTCTCCGCCTTGACGTAGAGTTGGTTCTGGAGGAGGCGCTCCAGTACCCTGCGAACATGCTGGACGTGTTCCTCAAGAGACTGGGAGAAAATGAGGATGTCGTCCAGGTAAACGACGACAAACACATCCAACATGTCACGGAGTACGTCGTTCATAAACGCCTGAAACACTGCTGGTGCGTTTGTGAGTCCGAACGGCATCACCAAGTACTCATAGTGGCCTCGGGGTGTTTTGAAGGCGGTCTTCCACTCATCGCCTTCCCTGATTCGCACGAGGTGGTAAGCGCTCCTCAGGTCTAGCTTGGTGAAGATGGTCGCCTGTGAGAGAGGCTCAAAAGTCGAACTCATAAGTGGAAGCGGGTACTTGTTCTTAATGGTGATTGCGTTCAGTTGCCGGTAGTCAATACAAGGTCGAAGTCCCCCGTCCTTCTTCACAAAAAAGAACCCTGCAGCAACAGAGGAAGACGAGGGCTTGATGAGACCTGCAGCAAGGGACTCGGTGATGTACTCATCCATGGCCGCCTTCTCAGGGAGTGACAAGTTGTAGAGGCGGCTACTGGGAAGAGTAGCCCCAGGACGGAGATCAATGGCGCAATCATACGGGCGGTGAGGCGGGAGTGACTTAGCACGGGTCTTGCTAAATACCTCACCAAGGTCATGATACACAGGGGGCACGGAGGAGAGATCAGGAGGCAGGGGAGTAGGCGAGCTCAAAGGCGTAGCACTAGGAGCTGCACGAAGGCATTGGGCATGGCAAGTAGAGCCCCATCCAAGGACTGTGCCTGTGGACCAAGAGATGTGGGGTTCATGGTGTCTGAGCCAGGGGCGTCCCAAGATAACTGGATTAAGCGGGGAACGTATGATGTAAAATTGCATTGTCTCTGTGTGGTTACCTGCAACGGTGAGAGTAACGGGGACGGTCCGCTGTGTGATACAGGCTAATCTCCGGTCATCCAAGGCAAACGCATCAATGGGGGTCCCAAGAGACTCAAGGGGAATGTCTGCCTGCGAGGCAAAGTCAAGGTCCATAAAACTATCATCTGCTCCGGAATCAATCAGGGCTCCAAGGGAAAGTCTCTGGCCCGCCCAGACTAAAGCAATAGGAACAAGATGGCCGCGAGATTCGGACCCATGGGAGAAGGAAAGGCGGCTTACTAGGATCTCCCTTGGTCCTGGTAAGCCTAATCTTTTGGCCGTGAGGGACAGTCGCGGAGTCGGTGCCCCTTAAGACCACAGTACAGGCAAAGACCTGCCTTGAATCGGCTCTCCCGTTCAGCAGGAGTAAGTCTAGCACGTCCTACCTCCATCCGCTCTTCTACATCCCCAGGTGGCGTTGTCGCGAAAGAGTCAGAGGAGGGATTGGCCGGGGAAACGGGAACAGCGGTTCGGTCTGACGCAGAGGTAGTTCTGGGATTGAAGGAAGTTCCACGCAAGGCCTTCTCACGCTTTCTCTCCCGGATACGTCCATCAATGCGGATAGCGAGAGCAATGAGGTCATCCAGAGATGAGGGTTCTTCTCGGGTAGCAAGTTGATCCTTCATCGCCTCGCTCAATCCTCTACGAAAAGTGGCACGCAGGGCCTGGTCATTCCATCCGCTCTCAGCGGCAGCCAGGCGGAAGTCGACGGAGTAATCTGTGACGCTGGCGCCGCCCTGCTGGATGTTATTCAGTCGTGAGTCAGAATCCCGACCGCTTACCGGATGGTGGAAAACCTTACGTAGCTCTGCGACAAAGTCTCTATAAGAGTTACAGTAGCTGGCCCCCATGGACCAAGAAGACGTAGCCCACTGCGCTGCTCGACCACTGAGCAGGTTGGTCACGTAAGCGATCTTAACAGCATCACTGGAGAACACGGTGGGCTGGTGTGTGAAAACAAGCTCACACTGCATAATGAAGGTAGAGCAAGTTTCAAAGTTACCGTCAAATGGGCGTGGACTGGTAATGATGGTTCCACGGGGTAAATAAACAGGAACCGGAGGATCTACTGGAGCGGCGGCCACAGGGGGCGCACTTGCTGGCGGTACAGGCTGGTTCAGCTGCTGGTTGGCAAGAGCTGCTGAAATGGTCTGCAGTTGTTGCATGATCTCTGCCTGCTGACTCGCCATCGCCGCCTGCTGGACAGCTAAAGCTTCCACAGAAGCTTGCAGGGGTTGAACTTGAGACTGGAGACCCTGCACAGCAACCGAAGCCTCTTGTAATTGCTGGGAATGGGCGTTGGTAATCTGAATTTGTTTTACTAGGGCTGCTTGCACCGGATTGGCTGTGGGTGTGCCGTCTGTGCTGGCTGGGGTCGTCATGGCCAGTTCGTACTGTTAGGGTTTGCACCCGACCCCAAGAGCACAAACACAGAAGGCACAATATAGCGGGACCAACAGGCTAATTTATTGAAGAGAAAACTCAGGAAGTCCACTCTCACCAGGAAACGCGAAGTCCACCTTTAAGCCGGGAACCGTGGAGTCGCCCTTTAATCCGGGAACAGTGGAGTCGGCCCTTAATCCAGGCAGGAGGGGGGGGGGTAAACAGGAGGATACCAAAGGAGAACGGAAAATCACAGCAACGCTGGAGTGAAGAAATCCTCTTCGTAAACGGAAAGCAGCGCACAGGGGAAGGGGAGCAACGAGGAAGGTCCAACAGAGAAATCTCCAGGGAAGATCCAGGTAAGTAAACAAACTTCGATGAGCAGGACAAGCACAAGTACTCTCCCAGGGAACGGCACGAACTGGCAACAAGCTGAGAGTGACACAGCCAGATATAGGGAGGTGATTGCCAACAGGTGAGTGGAGGGGTAACGAGGAAACAGGCATCAGGTGGAGTTGGCAGAGCTCCGGGTACGCTTACACTGCAGAGCGGGTGTGGAGCGGGGAGACGTTGAGCCTTGGCCAAGGTTACACTGCAGAGCGGGTGTGGAGCGGCGAGACGTAACAGGATATGGGAAACAATGGTCTGTACTATTTTGTGGAAATGATCTGTATCAGTTCATTTTGCATCTGCTGTCCAAGATAGTGTGTCTGGGTTTTTTCATCCTTTATTTTGGCCAGGTGATTTTCCATCACAGGGTCATAGGTGGCCATAAGCTCAACTTCCTTCAAGAAGTTCCCATTGTCTTGACTCATAGAGACACTGAGAAGTGCCCCTAAAAGACAAGTTTCTTGAGGCAAGAGAGAGAGAGAGAGAGAGTGATTGTGATTAACCGTCTGACGACATCTCGCCACCTTTTCTTTTCTGCCTCTAGCAATGTCAGCTCCCGATGGTCTATTGCCATGTTCTTCCTTGAGCCGTGTGTCCAGTTCCCTTCACCTGAGCATGCGTTGTACATGGTCTTGGCTATTTTCATGGGTCCTCAAATTGCTGTTTATATTAGACCAGTCACTGTGGTCCTCTTGAGTAAGCTTTATAGCCTTTGAGCCAAAAAGCTTACAAGCAAAGCAAAACACTGCATTGTTTTGCTCTGAATATACAAGCCAACTTCTTAAATACCTTCTCACAATTGGAACGTGTTTTGTATAATAGTCTGCCGGTATGAAATGCCCTTCCATCTGGGCCCTTTGGGAAATAAAAATTGGACCCAACTTTAAATGTCCCTCTGTGCACAATATCCAAGTGATCAGAGTCTCCAATGTGAGCTGGCAAAAGAGAAAGGTCAATTGGAGGGGACACAATGGTCTCTCCTGCCTCACTTGCTAACGGCCTCTGGATTATTGTTTGTGGTGATGCTGCTGTACCTTTAGAACTTGATGGTGGTTGGTCAGTTGCGGAGTCTTCAAAACTGCTGGTAGATGGCTGGTCATCATCGGCTTGGTCGTCCTGGGTTCCTCCAACATCAACGAATTTCAGCATTGACCCTGAATTAATTTAGAAATACGAGGGAAATTAATTAGCATCATGAATACATACGTTTTCAAGACACTCAAACTTCAGGAATTAACTGGGCATTAAGAGAGATAGTTTAAAAGTTTAACAAAATGGTATTAGTATTAGTAAAAAAAAGTATTAGTATAGATATATTCATCACAATTATGCATGCTTTATATCATTCAAAGCCGATACGATTAGCAACACTTTATATTTTACATTCACATTCATGCCAGAAATGAAAACACAATGGCTAGACTGCAATTTTAAAAAAAGACCAAATTCCTTGATGTAAACATTATAAGCTGTGATAGTGTGGGAGAGCAGGAATGAGGAGACGGAGAGATCGAGTCGAGTCATTTCCGTTTACTCGCCACAAAAAACAACACCGATACAGCACAATCTCTCATGGCAACCAGCTAACCCGCTAGGCTGCTGTAAACATGGCTCCCCCGGAAACCCTAAGCAGTGCCTACGTCAGCACTCTGAATGTCTGCCTTAAAGGAGCAGCAGCCCCTGGTGAATCTACCCTCAAATGTGTATCACCACAATAGATCAATTTACAACGAATAGTCTACAAACTTAAATAAAAAGACAACATTTAAATGTTCTTCTACATAATTAAGCAATGGCAATTATGACTCGATTTCACCTGCAGACGTCGACCTTACCCTTACCCTGACAAAGAAATCGGTTTTACACAGCCAATTAGCAATCTCTGAACGCTGGTCCATCTGTCATGTCAGACCTGATTACAAGCAGCCTACGATGTCCACAAGTTATTCCTGTGTGTTAAGAGGCTACAATCTGATTCTCTCAAACGGCCTTACATGATCACAATGGGTCTTGCAAACGCCATGTTTTGAAATAAATATGCTAAACTTGGGTAAACGCTTTGCTAAAGACGGATGGATCCGGCATGCTAATGGTTGGTTTGAAGCAAGGGGTATTGACACATGATGAGTAGGCTAACTATTACAGAGAAGAACGTATTTGTGTATTTCAGAATAAACCGTCATCTATTGCCGAAAATCTGCAACTAGTAAGGTAACCGCTAGCTTCCCATAAATATTTGCCTCCTAAACAATGCTGGTAACGTTAAAGATTATGAGATATTTGCTTGCAGCTAACGTTATAAGGTCTTTAGCTTGCTAACTTTAGCAAGCTGGTTGCCTCAAGATGTTCCCTACCATTAGGCTATGTAAGTTATGCATCCGAAGGCTACCATTTAAGCACTTTACAATATTTTAAGAATTAACATTTCTAAAACATACCTGCAAGTGATGCACGAGCGTCATCCCGCTGCTTCTTCTTCTTTTGCTTCTCTGCTCCCGACTCCTGTTGCCTTGTTGAAGCCATAGTGTGTAGCTAACGTTTAAGTTGGCGCCAGGCTTGAGTTTGTTAGGCGCAGTCGCACAGACCATATAGGAAGGAGGAGGAGGGCACCATAATTCATTTTATTATTTCGAGGAAATATGTATGTCTTTGTACTACCTATAATGGTCTTATGATACCAATTGTAATTGTGCTTCATCTTAAATTTAAATAATTAATCATAATGAAAATTAGAAATAAAAAAATAATTCTGGTGGCCCCTCCGGCAGTTGGTGCCCTACGCACGGTGCGTGATACGCGTTATGGGAGCGGCGGCCCTGGCCAGGATTGTTTGGAAACACTCGATTAGATCCCGTTTGTGTTTGTAAACTGTATTGACAGCCCGCGAGTGGAAATTCCACCGCATTTGAGCTGCTTTTGGTAGCCTGCACCTTGCCACATCATCCAGCACAGCTGTCCTCTTTGGGGAGCGAGAGAAAAAGGCAGAGAACCCACTCACATGTGAAAAGAAAACGCGCACTCTCGCAGTCTGGCTAGCGGCTTGCTGCATAATACGATTTAATTGTGTATCTAGTAGGCAAACCGGTATACATCTTGAATTCTCTTGCGCACACCACCTGTACTCCCCGCATCACGCTCGCACCGTCGTAAGCCTGCGCTATCACTTTATCTCTCCCTTCTATCGCTTTATCTCTCTGCTGCTCTCCCTTCTATCATTTTATCTCTCTGCTGCTCTCCCTTCTATCACTTTATCGTTTTGCTGCTCTCCCTTCTATCACTTTATCGCCCTGCTGCTCTCCCTTCTATCACTTTATCTCTCTGCTGCTCTCCCTTCTATCACTTTATCTCTCTGCTGCTCTCCCTTCTATCGCTTTATCGCTCTGCTGCTCTCCCTTCTATCGCTTTATCTCTCTGCTGCTCTCCCTTCTATCACTTTATCTCTCTGCTGCTCTCCCTTCTATCACTTTATCGCTCTGCTGCTCTCCCTTCTATCGCTTTATCTCTGCTGCTCTCCCTTCTATCGCTTTATCTCTCTGCTGCTCTCCCTTCTATCGCTTTATCTCTCTGCTGCTCTCCCTTCTATCGCTTTATCTCTCTGCTGCTCTCCCTTCTATCACTTTATCGCTCTGCTGCTCTCCCTTCTATCGATTTATCTCTCTGCTGCTCTCCCTTCTATCACTTTATCGCTCTGCTGCTCTCCCTTCTATCGCTTTATCTCTCTGCTGCTCTCCCTTCTATCGCTTTATCTCTCTGCTGCTCTCCCTTCTATCGCTTTATCTCTCTGCTGCTCTCCCTTCTATCGCTTTATCGCTCTGCTGCTCTCCCTTCTATCACTTTATCGCTCTGCTGCTCTCCCTTCTATCGCTTTATCTCTCTGCTGCTCTCCCTTCTATCACTTTATCTCTGCTGCTCTCCCTTCTATCGCTTTATCTCTCTGCTGCTCTCCCTTCTATCGCTTTATTTCTCTGCTGCTCTCCCTTCTATCACTTTATCTCTCTGCTGCTCTCCCTTCTATCTCTTTATCGCTCTCCCTTCTATCACTTTAGCGCTCTGCTGCTCTCCCTTCTATCACTTTATCGCTCTGCTGCTCTCCCTTCTATCACTTTATCGTTTTGCTGCTCTCCCTTCTATCACTTTATCGCCCTGCTGCTCTCCCTTCTATCACGTTATCGCTCTGCTGCTCTCCCTTCTATCGCTTTATCTCTCTGCTGCTCTCCCTTCTATCACTTTATCTCTCTGCTGCTCTCCCTTCTATCACGTTATCTCTCTGCTGCTCTCCCTTCTATCACTTTATCGCTCTGCTGCTCTCCCTTCTATCGCTTTATCTCTCTGCTGCTCTCCCTTCTATCACTTTATCTCTGCTGCTCTCCCTTCTATCGCTTTATCTCTCTGCTGCTCTCCCTTCTATCGCTTTATTTCTCTGCTGCTCTCCCTTCTATCACTTTATCTCTCTGCTGCTCTCCCTTCTATCGCTTTATCGCTCTCCCTTCTATCACTTTATCGCTCTGCTGCTCTCCCTTCTATCACTTTATCGCTCTCCCTTCTATCACTTTATCGCTCTGCTGCTCTCCCTTCTCTGGCAGGGTGTGTTCTAATTGATTGAGAATTGATGCGGCAACAGTCTCGGCATTGGCAGTCTGTATGGCAGTAAAACTGCAAAAACGCTCCTTAACCTGGTGTGATTTGTCAATATAACGTAGTACAAGCACTAACTGAGACTATGTTGATGCGTCAGTGGTTCGTCGGCCTGAATGGCTAGAAAGTCTGCGTTTTTAATTTCATCTACTATGTACTCACGCCTGATCCCCAACATACAATCCAGCAGTTCATTCTGAATGATACTTGATGTACCTTTAAACACGGTTGCTGTTTCCAAATGTTTTTTCAACACACTGTCCAATTCAGCAGCAAATTCACTAGTCCGATAAAAACCCCAGGGTTGGCAGTGTCACTGCTCTCATCTTGGCCACGTAATCCAAGTTCATATGCTTCACAAAATTTGACACAGTCAATAATCCTTGAAAGTACAGCTCTATTCCTGTCCACCTCTTCATTGTGTTTAGCTACGCCGATCCCGTAGCTGTCGCTAAATTGGCTAGCAATGTTAGTTCTCCCAAACATGGCTAGTTTCATGGCATTATCCATATGAGCTTTACTTCCTTCATGATTTGTTTTTGTTTTTTTGGAAAGATGCTTAAGATCGCTCACTCCAGTTTCAGTCCAAGCCTTGTCCGATGTGGGCGTTGGAAAAAGTAAGCACGGAAAGCAAAAAACAGCATGCCGCTTGTCACATCCGGTTTCATGGTTTCCCTGCATACCAGTTGCTAGCAAAATTCCTGATGTATGATTTGCCACGATCACCAGAGGGCTGTCGAATGTTGAGGTTCTCAGGCTGATCTGGACCCAACTGCTTCACAATAAGCTTGTCAGACAAACTTCTCCGTTCAAATGGTTTTTCAGACAAAGGATCAACACTGTTAGGAGCAGGTTGTTCCTCTAGCACATCAGCCATTGTTACATTAGCCACTTTACTAGCCAACTCCCCGACTTCCTGCTCTGCCAGTAACAACTACTATACATACAGTTTTACACAGCGCTATCTACCAAGTCGGGCGGGTATTTCTCCGCCCAGGAATCAGCTCTTTCGGCGCGCGCTGTCAACCAATCCAGTGTGCGATGGCGTGGCTGTATTTAAACTCGCGTGTCTACCGACAGGCGGGGAAAAATGCGCCCTTCGGCACACAGACAAAGGTTGCTAGCAATGTTTTTTCATCAGTTATCACGCTTTTCTATTATAATACATGCTTTGTGTAAATACAAAAAATGGATTTTATACACACACGGCACCACAATTTAAAAAATAATGTATTTATTACAATAGTTATTTTCCAATTGGAACTGTAGGTGGGGCGGGGCCCTAGCGCCCCTAGTGGACGACACGCCACTGGCCAATCAGAATATAGCAGTGGGCTTTTAGGGAGGAGGGCGTTAAAGAGACAGCCAAAACAAGCTAAAACGACTTGTTTCAGACAAAGGATGAACTGAGGGACTGCATAAAGAGCCAGTGTAAGATAGATATGGATTTTTGGTTACACTTTATTTTAGGAGGTCGGATGGAGTCGGAAATTACCTAGTAATTTCCTAGTTATACGTTGGTAATTGTCACGTAATTTCTTAGAAATAAGGTTTAAATTACCTTGTAATTTGGGTTAGGGTTAGGGTTAGCTGTAAAATTACCTGTAAAAACTACCACCTTATTAGTAGGAAATTACAAGGTAATTTCAACCTTATTTCTAAGAAATGACGTTATAATTACCATCTTATTACTAGGAAATAATAGGTAATTTCCGACCCCCTAAAATAAAGTGTTACCGGATTTTTTTTTTAAACTATGAATCATGAAAAGCTACTTTAGTGCAGCCTCAGAGTAAAAATATAGAGATGGAATGAGCATGAAATGGCCACTTTAATCTTGCTACATGTAATCGATTACTCACCCGCCCGCCCCCCAAAAAACAACAATAAAACAACAATATGAACTTTGTGTGTGTGTGTGTGTGTGTGTGTGTGTGTGTGTGTGTGTGTGTATGTGTGCGTGCGTGCGTGCGTGCGTGCGCGCATTTCGATATGTGTGTGTTTCAATGGTGGAAGCTTAAGGAGTCACGTGTAAGAACATACCATTCAAAGTGCTGATGCTACAACACCTCCGTTTACATCCAAGTTATCCTGGGTACAATGCATGGTCACACCGCATACATTATTTAAATCAGCTCGCAATTCTGATTTTCATCTCTACAACACAAGTATCTACGTGACTCAAGGGCTGAGCAGAAAACACCTACGAAGGGATCAGAGAAGACTGCATGAAATCCACTGTTCTTTACATGTGTCAAAAGTGTAACTGTACAGCATGGAACTCCCAGATCCTTTTTCTTACAGTCCTAATTTGATATGAATCTATTTCGTTTTGGTTACAATATTTGAGATAAGTGGGCCTAGCTGAACAAACTGAGTGTAAAAATAAAAATTGGTAAAGGCATAGGAAGAAAGAGCCGGTACAGAAGATTGATTCAGGGGATTTGTGAAGGAAGAGGAGGAGGCGGAGGGGGGGGGAATTCTGATCATGAGAGTCCGCCCCCCCCAATGAAAAGGTCAATTCTTGCAGTTGGGTAGAATCTAAGTGACCCCCCCGGAGGCCCCGTCACATGTAACTCCGCTCTTGTCTTCCATTTCCACTGCTGTTTCTGGTCTGGCGCCCAGCGTCAGCTCCGGGGATGGTTATGGTTTAGGGTGAAGCTAGCCCTTTACGTAGTTCCTGAGGTCAGGCTTAGCATTAGTCGGAAGTGTGAAGGTCGGGGGCCAGAAGAAGGCGGCTCTGTCATCTTTTATTTGGTCTTCCCTGATGAACGGTCCGTGTCACCCTCCCTCTCATGCCCACCCCCACCTTCCTGTTCCAGCCATCCGCCCAGCAGTGATACAGTTGTAAAGTGTAACCTTGGAGACGGGGGCTAATCATAAATCCTATAGCGGCCCTTCAATCCCCCCCATTCATTCATGTCCATTCTCCCCTGCTGCCTTCCTCGTCTCCCTCCGCCTCTTCTCCTCCCCATTCTGCTTGCTACAATACACTGTTTAGATATTTCTTTCGGGGTGTACAGTATTTTCTCAATTATCCGTCCGCCACTCTGCCTTCACCGCCTTTCGTTTTCTCTTCTGTCTTTGTTTGTCCTGTGGAAGGACGTTTGTTTTCCTGTGGGGGTAGAGGCGAATTGACGTTGAGAGATGAGTTATTGATTAGAAAGCAGGTTGCAGGGGAGAGGAAAAGCGGCTGAAAGAGAGATCGAGGAAAAGAGAGAGAGAGAGAGAGAGAGAGAGAGAGAGAGAGAGAGAGAGAGAGAGAGAGAGAGAGAGAGAGAGAGAGAGAGTACAGCGTGGCTTTTTAGCTCCACGACACATTCAGCCTACAGTAATGACACACCATACGCA
Source organism: Lampris incognitus (assembly GCF_029633865.1). Taxonomy (NCBI): domain Eukaryota; kingdom Metazoa; phylum Chordata; class Actinopteri; order Lampriformes; family Lampridae; genus Lampris; species Lampris incognitus. The sequence continues at coordinate 32,024,794 of NC_079220.1, read as the reverse complement.
CATGTGATGAAGTTACACGTACATGTCCATATATATACGCACACTGTCAACGCATAAAGAATAAAGATGTGATGTGATGCCGACAAGTTCTGCAGATTCGAGGGCACACAAACATGATTAGCAGAACGACCGGGATTTCACTCCGTGGGCGGTCGGTTTTTAAACTCCATATTCTGTCAAGGTAAATACTCATTTGAGATATTAATGCATTGCATATGTTAGTTTGTCTGTTATGAAACTAACTGACACCAAAATTAACATTATAACAACTTTTAATACTATTACTTAAACATTTTAAAATGGCCGCTGTCCAACGCATGTAAATACTGCAACGCGTCGCTGGTAGTCATGGTGGGTCTGTAACGGCGTCTGTAACCAGACATGTTGGCAATAATAAAAAATGAAATTTAGACTATAATTCTGCACTGAGGAACGCCATTTTTCTTCTTCTAGGACACAGCAATGAACTTCGCGAAGGAAGTGATGCGACCTAAACACGTCATAAACAGTGACGTAACGCGCACGATCACGCGCAAATTACGAGACGGTCATGTTGACCGTCCATGGACGTTTCAGATAGATCTTATCATGACTTTTTTGTGCGATTGATGTAAAACTTATTTCAATGCAAATATATGCAATTTTAGGAGAATTCAGGGAGCGGCAGGTCCGCATCTTTTTTTCTTCACAGTTATTAAAATTTGAAAATCCAAAACGGTCAAAATGACCGTCTTGGTCGTTCTAGTGCTATCCCATTCCCAGTTTGAGCTGCGTGTGATATATGCACACAAGGGTGTACGTGACACCAGCAGGTCTGCGGAGGATAGGACAGCGGTTCTGCTAGACTAAGTACAGAACACATCATCTCGAGAGAAGGTCGCAAAGAATGAAGAAAAAAAGTCCCGAAAACAACAACCTGAGACATAATTTATTACAAGGATTTACCCAGGGACATTATTTCATGCACAGCTATCCATGAAGAGATGTTTGTTTTTCCCTGAGAGCCAGCATATGTTGAGGCAGACTCCGGTGCAGGCGTCACCACGGCACCAGTCCACCAGCCAGCGTCTCGGAGCGCGTGGTGAAACTGGTCCTTAAGACGGTGCCAGAGACTTATGTGTTGCGTGCTGTATTTTGCAGCATGTCGGCTTGTGATATGACAGGATCACAGGCTCCAACCAGGGCCCCGGTGACAAGCACACAGCCACACTTTCTTCTCCATGCACTCTCAGATCCTGACAAACGAAAGGTTTGTAGCCGGCCGAACTGGGGGCTGTTATCTCGGGTAAATATCTCGGATATCTCAGCATTACCGCCTGAAGCAGGACAACCGTCAGACAACCTGTACAAATAAACACGACGCAGCGGTGAATACATTATACTGTCTATGAGACAGCCGATCAACAAACAATGACTTGTCACACACCCTGCAGATTAAGCAGCAGACACATCTCTCAGGCTTCGTATACATCAGTGATGAGTGACACGCGTGAAGCCGCAACCCGTCTTCCTCTTTTCTCTCTTTCTCCTGTCTACATAAAGGTGCAGTGTTTGTTTTCCCCAAGGGGGATAGATAGGCTGGCCTGATGCACACTGGAAGTGGATCGGGCACATGTAGTGCACCGGAATAAAACCCATGCAGTGTGCAACCTCAGCTGTGCATGGCTCCCGCAGGTAACAACATCACCTGCCTGCTGCAGTACTGGATGGTCAAAGTTGTTGCATCAGTGACTTGAGGCAAATATACTCAGGAACAGTGGTCCCTCTCTCTCTCTCTCTCTCTCTCTCTCTCTCTCTCTCTCTCTCTCTCTCTCTCTCTCTCTCTCTCTCTCTCGCTTTCTCTCTCTAACTCTCTCTCTCCCCGTTTCACTCCCGACCCCCCCTTCTCTCTCTCTCTCTCTCGCTTTCGCTCTCATCTCCCCTATCTCTCTCCCTCTCACTCTCTCTCTCTCCCTGTTTATCTCCCGATCTCTCTCTCTCGCGCTCTCTCTCCCTCGCTATCCCCCCGCTCTCTCATCAACGTCTTCAATTCATTGATTAGCCAC
>NC_079220.1:31920249-32015249 GCF_029633865.1 Lampris incognitus | reverse complement strand
AAAGCACAAAAGCCCAGCTGCTATAGGGCAGCATCTGAACCCTGTATTGGATTATGTGCAGGCAACATACCCAGAGGTTTCGGTGATACACTTTTTTAGTGATAGTCCTTGTACCCAATACAAGCAGAAGGGCTTTTTTTTCCTTTTTAGCACTGAGCTGGAGAAAATAGGCATCAAGACAGGAACTTGGAATTTTTTTGATGCCAGCTATGGTAAGGGATCACCAGATGGTGTTGGAGCAGCCTTGAAGAGGACTGCCAACATGCTAATAAGCCATGGCTGGGACATCCAAGATGCACATGAGCTCTTCAAGGCCCTTTTGGAGACAAACACATCAATCAAGTTGTTCTTTATTGATGGTGAAACTGTTGAGCAGGCACTTGAGAGGATGACATCAAAACTGCCAGCAGTCCCATCAACCATGAGAATCCATCAAGTGGTAACTCTTGCTCCAGGAGAGATAATGTGTCGGGATTTCAGCTGTATGTGCTCAACCCAGAAGCAGTTAACATGTGTGTTGGAACACACAGCATTTCAGCTTCATCAAGAAGGTGCCAGTTGCTGTGTCACAGAAGCAGACATAAATCCATTGGGAAGACCCAGAGGTGCTAGGGCAGTGGAGTATGCTCACATATGATACAGATTTGTATCTAGGAATAATCCTTGCTGTGGATGAAACCCATGTTCAAGTTAAATGCATGCACCATGTCAGACTCAACAGGGTCTTTTGGCCAAGTCGTGAGGATGTGCCATGGTATCTAGATGATGATGTGCTTGAGCTCATCACACCCCCTAAAGCCTGTGACATCACGACATATGGAATTTCAGAAAGAAGTGTGGGCCGGATTTTCTGAATAAAGGATGTATAACTCAAAATTTTATAGTACGTGTTTAGTGTTCAGTTCACTTTTTAGAGTGGACTGAAAACCAGCTATAATAAAAAATGAGATTCCAGCAAGGTCGTTTTTTTTCACATTAGCCTGGGTTGTACATTTCACAAGAGTTTTTTTTTTTTACTGTTGACCATATGGACAGATCCATTTCATTGATGTCGATAATGTATTTTTGCTTGTTGATAGGCTGTATGAATTAACTTTTTACAGCCACACTTTTAGAGTTCAGTTCAGTTTTTATAGTGAACTGAATGCTAGTTTTAATCAAAATGAGATTCCAGCAAGGCAGTTTTTTTTTACACTAGCTATGCTGTAGTTTTTGGTTTTTTTCTTACTGTTGACCAAATGGACAGAACCATTTCATTGACGTCTTTGATTAATTTATGCTTGATGTTTTTGATTTAATGTTAAATGTTAAATACGTAATAAAACGTTTTGTTTGTTTTATGTTTTTTTTCATGACAGTTGAAAAATCTGTCTGTTGTCCTCTGTCAAATTTAATAAAATTCGATTTGCATTTTATTTACTATTATTAATTTTACAGGTAAATAAATTCATACCGTATTGAAATATTGATCGTCCCTTCAACCCTGTTATCACTTTCAACCCGACCACGCTGAGTTCAACCCTGTTATTTGATAAGGTTTTATTAACATTTTGATGATAAGAAATATGAGGTTAATGGTTGTTGAGCTGTGTATACAATTTACTGGATAATAAGAAATAATGTTAAAATCTAATCAAATTCTAACGTTAATGCATATGTTTGATAAAATATGAAGTCCGACCTTATAAAGTTCTAATTAGCTGCTTTAGCAGTCAAATTTGAGTATTTAAAAATAACATTATATTTAGAATAAGTGATCTTAAACAAGGGACATCTCATTATTAAGGTTCTGCAAGAATTTACTTGGATATCTTTTAAAATCATATTCACACAGGGTCTAAGTTGTCTGTGACGGGGTTGAACTCAAAATGAGTATTAGTGAGAAAGAAATGCCTAACAATGATTAGCATTTTTTGCCTGAGATGGGAAAATATATTTTCTCAAAGGTTTAACTAGTCTACTATCAGATGTAGTGATCAGTGAGACAAATATTTGAGGTAATTTGTTTTCAAAAATGGTGAGAGCCAAAAGGTACCCATCTCAGAGAATCACTCATATATAAAGCAAGAGTGTATGTTTGTATGTTCGCTTAAAACTCCACAAATACTTATTGTAGAACAAAAAGAAATATATCTTTAGAATCAGCACTTTCCAAGGATTGCACGTTTCAAAAACCAAGCAAAAGTTTTGATTTATCTGCGAAAGAGGCACTCCAACGATGCTTTGTGGAGACTTTCGGCAAATCCTTCCAGTGGTCAAGGGAGGTACTACACCTAACATTGTCAACGCTATCCTGAAGGCACGCAAAGTGGTTTACCCTGAGGCGCTTGAGGACTGAACGATTAATTCATACATTGGCAAAGAAGATTGATGAATGGATTGAAAGTTATGACATTTGATAATTTTCGTTAATTCGACATTCATTTGTCACATCATACATTATCATATATTTCATCATCGATTATACTGTAAAGTTCATATCGTGTTGGTTGTTTTGGTGAGAACACTTTCCCCGGGCAACACCGGGTACCTCTGCTCGCTTATGTACATATATATATATATATATATATATATATATATATATATATATATATATATATATTGCAGCGAATTCGGGGGACAACGCAACCACAGGAACTGCCGCGGCCGGGAAGCGAACCCGTAACGCCCGCACCGCAGGAGACATCGCTAATCGCTTGACTAAACGGTCAGACTCGCTAGCCAGCGGCCAAGCGTGTCTTCTTATCCATGCACGTTACAATATATATATATATATATATATATATATATATATATATATATATATATATATATATATATATATATATGTATATATATATATAAACTTTGCTAAAAGAAACACTCAATGATAGGGATCGTGCTCAACAAATAAGGAGCGAAATAATCCAGATGGTCAAGTAAATTCTCTGTGAGACAGTGTTGGACTCTATTGGGATGATGTGCTAGCAATTTGTAGCAAAACACCAAGAGAGGTCGAGCAAATTAAGGAAAAAAATGCAAAATATTCTCAAACAATGGGCTAAAAATCACAATTGAAGCAAACAAAACACAAATTGACTTTCTGGACATCTCAATGGACCTTAGGAACGGCACATACAAGCCGCACATTAAGCCCAACAACACGCTGCAGTATGTCCATAGAGAAAGCAACCACCCACCCTCCATCTTGAAGAACATACCTGAAAGTATTAATAGAAGACTCTCAAAATTTTCATCTAATGAGTCCATCTTCAATGAAGCTATACCCCCATACCAAGATGCATTGCAAAAGAGCGGCTACAATTTTGAGCTCAAATACAACCCACCATTACACATTGACTGCCAGCAAATCAACAAACGTAGCAGAAAACGAAAAACCACCTGGTACAACCCACCCTACAGTGAACCATCATCTGAGGAAGATATTCAATCTTAACACCATCAAAAGTAGTTACAGCTACACTACCGTTCAAAAGTTTGGGATCACCCAAACAATTTTGTGTTTTCCATGAAAAGTCACACTTATTCACCACCATATGTTGTGAAATGAATAGAAAATAGAGTCAAGACATTGACAAGGTTAGAAATAATGATTTGTATTTGAAATAAGATTTTTTTTACATCAAACTTTGCTTTCGTCAAAGAATCCTCCATTTGCAGCAATTACAGCATTGCAGACCTTTGGCATTCTAGCTGTTAATTTGTTGAGGTAATCTGGAGAAATTGCACCCCACGCTTCCAGAAGCAGCTCCAACAAGTTGGATTGGTTGGATGGGCACTTCTTTGAGCAGATTGAGTTTCTGGAGCATCACATTTGTGGGGTCAATTAAACGCTCAAAATGGCCAGAAAAAGAGAACTTTCATCTGAAACTCGACAGTCTATTCTTGTTCTTAGAAATGAAGGCTATTCCATGCGAGAAATTGCTAAGAAATTGAAGATTTCCTACACCGGTGTGTACTACTCCCTTCAGAGGACAGCACAAACAGGCTCTAACAGGTACTATTTAATGAAGATGCCAGTTGGGGACCTGTGAGGCGTCTGTTTCTCAAACTAGAGACTCTAATGTACTTATCTTCTTGCTCAGTTGTGCAACGCGGCCTCCCACTTCTTTTTCTACTCTGGTTAGAGCCTGTTTGTGCTGTCCTCTGAAGGGAGTAGTACACACCGGTGTAGGAAATCTTCAATTTCTTAGCAATTTCTCGCATGGAATAGCCTTCATTTCTAAGAACAAGAATAGACTGTCGAGTTTCAGATGAAAGTTCTCTTTTTCTGGCCCTTTTGAGCGTTTAATTGACCCCACAAATGTGATGCTCCAGAAACTCAATCTGCTCAAAGAAGTGCCCATCCAACCAATCCAACTTGTGGGAGCTGCTTCTGGAAGCGTGGGGTGCAATTTCTCCAGATTACCTCAACAAATTAACAGCTAGAATGCCAAAGGTCTGCAATGCTGTAATTGCTGCAAATGGAGGATTCTTTGACGAAAGCAAAGTTTGATGTAAAAAAAATCTTATTTCAAATACAAATCATTTCTAACCTTGTCAATGTCTTGACTCTATTTTCTATTCATTTCACAACATATGGTGGTGAATAAGTGTGACTTTTCATGGAAAACACAAAATTGTTTGGGTGATCCCAAACTTTTGAACAGTAGTGTACATTCCTAACATTCAACAAATAATATCGACCCACAACACAAGAATCATGAACAAATCAATGACACCTTCATCACAACCGGACTCCCCCAACTGCAACTGTTGGGGGAACGACTCATGCCTCCTCGAGGGAAAATGCCAGACGAAAGGAGTTATCTACCAAGCTACGGTGACGAGAGATGACAACGGCAAAATAGAGACATACGTAGTTCTAACTGAGGGAACATTCAAAAAGAGGTTTAATGCACACGTGTAGCTTTAGAAAAAACCGTTTAACGAATGGAACATCTTTAAGCCGTTATATATATAGTCATTGGCGGACAGAAACATTAGTTATTCAACCACCTGGAAAATCCTCTCAAAGAACAGGGCATATTCAACCAGCAGCAAAATGTGCAATCTATGTCTAACTGAAAAATACTTTATCATTTGAAAACCAGAAATGTCCACATTGAATAACAGGAATGAATTGGCCAGCAGTTGCAGACATAGATATAAGCACCTACTTTGTGATTATAAAGAAATCATGACAAAGGACAAATACCATCCATCCATCCATCCATCCATTATCTTAACCGCTTATCCTGCTCTCAGGGTCGGGGGGATGCTGGAGCCTATTCCAGCAGTCATTGGCGGCGGGTGGGGAGACACACTGGACAGGCCGCCAGGCCATCACAGTAGTTTCTGGTGACCATTCCACTGCTGTCGACAATCCATCTGCATACCGACTAAAGTCTGTCACTGGTCTGCTTAATGTCAATAGTCTCAAACGGCCCATGTCAAATCTTTTTGTAATACACGTGTGAATAAGTTAAATAGGTAGCGACTGTACAGAAAACGGCCTGTAACAGGTGTCTGAAATTCAGATTTGACCAGAAATGTAAAGCGCTTTGAGTGGCTGTTGCAGCTAGAAAAGCGCTATATAAAATGCAACTTGATTGATTGATTGACATGTGATGGCCTCGCGGCCGGTGTCTCCCCGCCTACCGCCCAATGACTGCTGGGATAGGCTCCAGCATCCTGAGAGCAGGATAAGCGGTAAAGATAATGGATGGATGGATATATATATATATATGTAAGGTAGTAATGCAAATCTGCCACAGGGTGGCACTGTTACGCTGTATGTTCCCCTGGGAATGCCGCAAATGGCGATGTTTGTCCCTTTTGCAACACCGTACCCCTAAGTCTTGTCCCGGGCAAAAGGCTACGTTGATAAAATGTTTTTTTTTATTCTTCTGCCGGAAGCTGTGAGTATGATGAGGCCAGCGGCCAGCTGATTGATGAGAGGTGAAGTGTAAGCGAGTGCCAGTAAAGTGTCCAGGTCTCAGCCACGATCCCAAGCCTCCGCCTCCTTCCTTTTCCACGCAAACATTATACTACAACAAACACAACGCAGAGTCCCAGGGCGTGAAGGGAGACGACGGCCGAACGCAAAGTGCGGGTTACATCATGGGGTTACATATATATATATATATATATATATATATATATATATATATATATATATATATATATATATTGTGGTGACCTACATCTATATAACGAGAGACATTCACCTAAGAGGACGGTGTACCTTTAAGGGAAGAGGCGAGGGGTCAGATAATGCACTTCCGCTTCCGGTTCACTGTTCAGTGTCGTTGTCGAATGTATGACATGCTAAGTTGGAGCTAGTAAACTACCTCGACTACGTCTACTCTCACGTCTCCTGTCTCGTTGTTTTCTAACTCCACATACCCCGACGTGATCGAACTACTAATACGAGTATGTCTGACAACGACGACGCCGGGAATAATGCTGCCGCGGTACCCGCTCCCGACGCCGGTGCTAACAACATGGCTATTGCTAACGCTAGCATTTACGCCGCTACTGTGAAGCTACCCGACTTTTGGCAGCATAATCCACGGCCGTGGTTTCAACATGTGGAAGCCCAGTTCCAGCTGAGAGGGATAACGCAGGATGCAACGCAGTACTTCCACGTAGTGGCGGCGTTAGACGCATCGACAACGGCGCGAGCAATGACACTGTTGGAAGCTCCGCCAGCTGCTGGCAAGTACGATGCTATAAAGACATTCCTCCTGAAGCTATTTGAACTGTCGGAGCTGGAGAAGGCAGACCGTTTACTGTCCCCGAATGGCCTCGGCGACGGCAAACCGTCTGATTTAATGGAAAAAATGCTGTCTGTGCTGGGATCGGCTGATCCGGCCTTTCTTTTCACACACATTTTTCTGAGGCAGCTCCCCGCACCTGTACGCACAGCACTGGCCAGTTCTCCTCTCGCCGCCTCCAAGGACTACCGTTCTCTGGCTGCTGAAGCAGACAGGGTTTTCCTGGCCAACCGGCAACAGTTTGTGCATGCCCTGCTACCCCACAAGACCGCCCCACCACCACCTGTGTACGACTATATGGACACCGCGGCTGCGGTGACAGCCCGCCGCCAACCTGACGACGGGCTCTGTTATTACCATGCCAGGTTTGGGGCAAAAGCAAAACAGTGTCGCAAACCCTGCAGTTACAGGGTTCAGGGAAACGCCAAGGCCGGCGCTCGTTAACGGCTATGGGCGCCGGCCGTGACTGCAAGCTGTTGTTCATCAGAGACTCCTTGTCGGGCCGGCGGCTGCTGGTTGACTCTGGCGCTCAACGCAGCATACTACCAGCACAAGCTGTGGACACGATGACCGACAGTCACGGCCCCCAGATGGACGCCGCCAACGGCACGTCCATTCGGACGTACGGTATCAGACATGTGGACGTGTGTTTTGGCGGCCGACGTTTCGGCTGGGACTTTGTGATGGCTGCTGTATCCACCCCGCTCCTAGGTGCGGATTTCCTCTGTGCTTTCAACCTGCTGGTAGATGTTAAAAACTGTCGCGTGATTGATGCCGTCTCTTTTGCGTCATACCCCTGCACGCTTGGGGGGGCTGGAGCGCTGTGCCTCGCTAACACACTCTCCACCGGGGATCCATACCAACGCCTGCTCGCCAATTTCCCCGAGCTCACCACACCCACCTTCTCCTCGGCGGTGGCCAAGCACGGCGTGGAACATCATATCACCACAGTGGGCCCCCCAGTTTACGCCCGGGCCCGACGCCTCGACTCGGCCAAGCTCGCAATAGCCAGGGAGGAGTTTTCGACTATGGAGCGCCTCGGCATTGTCCGCCGTTCTGACAGCCCGTGGGCTTCCCCTCTTCACATGGTTACTAAGGCCGACGGGGGTTGGCGCCCGTGCGGGGACTACCGTCGCCTAAACAATGCCACGACCCCCGACCGGTACCCCATACCGCACATACAAGATTTCTCTACCCACCTGGTGGGCGCTGCCATCTATTCCAAAATCGACTTAGTGCGGGGGTATCACCAAGTGCCGGTCCACCCACTGGATGTCCCAAAAACGGCTGTCATCACACCCTTATGGCTCTTTGAGTTTTTACGTATGCCTTTCGGCCTTAAAGGGGCGGCACAGACGTTTCAGCGCCTTATGGATTCTGTGCTCCGCGACGTGCAATTTTTGTAGACGACATCCTCGTGGCCAGCGCGTCGGCGGAGGAACACATGACGCACCTCAGACAGCTGTTCGACAGGCTCAGCGAACACGGCCTCATCATCAACCCAGCTAAGTGTCAGTTCGGGGAGTCGTCCATCACCTTCCTCGGGCACCACATCACTCCACAGGGGGCCGTTCCCCTCCCTGCCAGGGTTGAGGCTGTCACCATGTTCCCCCGCCCCCGCACTGTACAGTCGCTGCAGGAATTCCTGGGCATGGTGAACTTTTATAACCGTTTCCTGCCCCATGCCGCCCACATCATGCGTCCCCTGTATGAGGCCCTGCGGGGTAAGAAGTCTAAGGACGAGCTGGACTGGTCTTCGGGGATGGACGAGGCTTTTGTGGCCGCCAAGACCGCGCTGGCCAACGCTGCGCTGCTAGCTCACCCGTCGCCTGCCGCCCCCATAGCCCTTACAACGGATGCCTCCGACTACGCCGTGGGGGCCGTGTGTGAGCAGTGGGTGGGGGGGGGGCTGGCAGCCGTTGGCGTTCTTCAGTAAACAACTCCGTGAGAGCGAGCGCAAATACAGCACCTTTGATAGGGAACTACTGGGTCTCTTCCTCGCAACCAGACACTTTAGGTTCCTATTGGAGGGCCGACAGTTCACCGCTTTCGTTGACCACAAACCGCTGACGTTCTGTATGGCCAAAACCTCAGAACCGTGGTCTGGGCGTCAGCAGCGCCATCTCGCGGCGGTTTCCGAGCTTACCACGGACATACAACACGTGTCGGGCAAGGATAACTTCGTCGCCGACTGCCTTTCACGGGCGGTTGTTAACGCCGTTCACTTGGGACTCGACTACGCCGCTATGGCAGCGGACCAAGCCAAGGACGCGACCGTTCAAGACTACCGGTCGACCCCTACGGCGCTACGGCTGGAGGACGTGACGTTCGACGCGGCCAACACCACCCTCCTCTGTGACATCTCCACCGGTCAACCGCGCCCCCTGGTGCCTACTTCCTGGTGGCGCCGAGTTTTCGACACCGTCCACGGCCTTTCCCACCCGGGAGTGAAGGCCTCGACCAAGCTGGTGAGCGTCAAGTTCGTTTGGCCTGGGCTCCGTAAGGATGTTAGAGTCTTGGCCGGCTCGTGTGTGGCGTGCCAACGCGCCAAGGTGCACCGCCATACCAAGGCCCCTTTGGCGCCGTTTGTGGTTCCGGAGAGGCGGTTTGACCACGTCAATGTTGACCTGGTGGGTCCCCTGCCCCCCTCCCGTGGTTATACGTTCCTCCTCACTATTGTGGACAGGGCCACCAGGTGGCCAGAGGCTATTCCCTTGTCCTCCACGACGGCAGCAGAGGTAGCACGGGCGTTCATCGGCTGCTGGGTGGCCCGTTTCGGCACGCCTGGTGACATCACGAGCGACCGGGGCTCCCAGTTTACCTCGGAGCTCTGGACGGCGGTCGCTGAGCACCTGGGGGTGAAGATCCATCGCACTACGGCGTACAACCTGCAGAGCAACGGACTTTGTGAGCGGTTCCATCGGGACATGAAAGCCGCTCTGCGGGCAAGCCTCACTGGCTGCGACTGGATGGACCGGCTCCCGTGGGTCATGCTCGGCCTGCGTTCGGCCCTGAAGGAAGACCTCCAGACCTCCTCCGCTGAGCTGGTGTATGGCCAGCCCCTGCGGGTTCCGGGGGAGTTTCTTCCGGATGCTACGGCTCCCTGGTCAGCCGCCTCTCCCCTCAGTGCGTCCCGTAGCGCTGCCGGTGCCTTCGTTCCCGTTCCGATGTCTCAACACTGCCTCCCCCGGTCCTACGTCCCCAAGGATCTGCCATCGGCGAGGTACGTCTTCATTAGGCACGACAGCCATCGGTCCCCACTGCAGCCCCCATACGACGGGCCCTTCCGCGTCCTGGAGGCGGGGGATAAGAACTTTGTGGTGGACATGGGGGGCAGGCCGGAGCGGGTCGCTATAGACCGTCTCAAGCCCGCTCACTTGGACATTGGGGAGCCAGTGCAATTGGACCTACCCCCGCGGCGGGGGCGCCCTCCTAGGTCGGCCCCGGCACCTGCCTCTGTTCCTGCTTCGGCCCCGCCTATGGCCCGGGTTTCGGCCCCATCTGTTTCCCCTCCTGTGAAGCGCAGCCGTTATGGCCGCAGGGTCCGCCCCCCGACTCGTCACCTGTTTTCCCCGTGACTTTGCACTATGTCATTGACTGTTCTGTTGTAGAGTCTATTTTTATGTTCATGACTTGCACTTTTGCTGTTTTGCATTGTTTTGTGTAGGTGAATTCTGGGGGGGCCTGTGTGGTGACCCACATCTATATAACGAGAGACATTCACCTAAGAGGACGGTGTACCTTTAAGGGAAGAGGCGAGGGGTCAGATAATGCACTTCCGCTTCCGGTTCACTTTTCAGTGTCGTTGTAGAATGTATGACATGCTAAGTTGGAGCTAGTAAACTACCTCGACTACGTCTACTCTCACGTCTCCTGTCTCGTTGTTTTCTAACTCCACAATATATATATATATATATATATATATATAATTGTGTGTGTGTGTATCCACATTAGCAGCTGATGAGTGCGCGGCAGTTGCTACAAGCCATCCAGTCCTTGTATAACCAAAGTGAGGGCTCTGTCCGCATTCTCGGCACAAAGTCAAACACGTTTTCGGTGGGTGTCGGACTCCGCCAAGGTTGTCCCTTGTCTCCGATTGTGTTTGTGATATTCATGGACAGGATCTCAAGACGCAGCCAAGGTGAGGAGTGAGACCGTTTTGGGAACCTCAGAATTACATCCCTGCTCTTCACAGATGATGTGGTTTTGTTGGCTTCACCAGGACGTGACCTCCAGCACGCACTGGGGAGATTTGCAGCTGAGTGTGAAATGGCCGGGATGAGTCAGCACCTCCAAGTCTGAGGCCATGGTTCTCTACCGGAAAATGGTGGATTGCTCCCTCCGGGTTGGGGATGAGTTGCTGCCCCAAGTGAAGGAGTTCAAGGTTCTCGGGGTCTTGTTCACGAGTGAGGGCAGGATGGAGCGGGAGATTGACAGGCAGATTGGTGCAGTATCAGCCGTGATGCGGACGTTGTACCGGACCATTGTGGTGAAGAAGGAGCTGAGCCAGAAGTCAACGCTCTCAATTTACCAGTCAATCTTCGTTCCAACCCTCACCTATGGTCATGAGCTTTGGGTAGTGGCCGAAAGAGTGAGATCGCGGATACAAGCAGCTGAAATGAGTTTCCTCCGTAGGGTGTCTGGGCTCAGCCTTAGAGATAGGGTGAGGAGCTCGGACATCCGGAGGGAGCTTCAGTAGAGCTGCTGCTCCTTCGGATCGATAGGAGCCAGTTGAGGTGGTTCGAGCATCTGATTAGGATGCCTCCTGGGCGCCTTCCTTTGGAGGTTTACTGGGCACAGCCAACTGGGAGGAGACCCTGGGGTAGACCCGCTGGAGGGACTGTATGTTCCAGTCTGGCCTGGGAACACCTTGGGATCCCCCAGGAGGAGCTGGAGGGCGTTGCTGAGGAGAAGGACGTCTGGAGTGCCCTACTTAGCTCGCTGCCACCACGACCCGACCCCGGAGAAGCGGCTGATGATGAGACGAGATTTGATAAAAGAAACACTCAACAGTAGGGAAAGTGCTCAACAAGTAAGGAGGAAAATAATCTAGTGAGTCAAGTAAATTCTTTATGAGACAGTACAAGCCTGTTTCATGCTGATGATTGCTTATGGCATGAAACAGGCTTGTACTGTCTCATAAAGAATTTACTTGACTCACTGGATTATATATATATATATATATATATATATATATATATATATAGTGGTGAACATATAGTGTAAGGGCCTAAATACTTTCTTTCTGTGATGGATAGTGCTCACTTAACTAAAACAAAGTATCACATAAAATAGGGATTTTTGTCCAAATGGCTCTCACCACAGACTATCTCGTCAAACACATTTACTGCCTCATTACCGGCTCTGGTAGACAGCAGTTCAGATAAGACTGGAATGGATACCACGGCCGTGGATAGACACAGTACACACGCTTCCGTAGCATCGAGGCTGTACCCAGTTACACAGCGGCTCAGCTCCAAATGTAAAACTTTACCTTTTTCTAAAGGTATCTGCAGCTCGACTGGATTCTGTGAATACAGCAGGCAGGATGGGACTCCCACCGCCATCCAAGCTTCCTTTGTCTCCTCTTCAGATGTAGATAAGAGAGTACTGTCTTTAATATCAGGTGTTTGGATGTGACAGAGCTGACTGAGACAAGCTACCTTAAAAGACATCCCTTGTAAAAAGGAACCTTTGCTTTGTCTGACTTGATTTGTGTGCCAGGAAGAAAAAATAAAAGCCTGTCAAAACTGTGAAATTTAATCTGTCCAGTTTAAGACCCGTCAGTAATAACTGATATCTCACTGCAGCTAAGACCCATCAGTAGACCTCAATTTTTATCTCAAACGTCTAATTTTCAGTCTATGGTCATCCCAGCACAAGGAAACCAGTGGCCTCACTCTCAATACAAAACCATGCAGATAAATAGCTTGCATAGCTGCAGATAAGGGATGAGGTGTGGACCCGGTGAGAGGCTTTCCCACATCGTCTTCCCGCTGCCGTGTCCTTACTGCCCTCGAGAATGTTAACTGCTGCTCCATTTGAATCATGATGACCTCAATGCTATACGTCCAGCTTATCATCTCTCTTCTTCTTTTTACGTACTTTTTGACCCCCCCTCCATGCCTGCACTTCTCAAAATAAAGCGTTTCCATCTTTTTTCTGCAGCAAGTGAAGTGGAATTAGTGTAATTGTTGTAATGAAAAGGCCTCAGGACCCGTTCCCCCAGCCTGGCACTGCAGTGGAGTCCTGCTCACCGAACGCATACGGCCGTCCCCGAAACTCAGCAGCCGCAGCAGCAGCAGAAATTATGACACACTATAAGAAAAGAGACCAAAGTAATGCCTTAAAATAATACTACTTTTACTAAACATAATGCAGATGAAAGCACAGCAGTAAACACAAGCCTTCCCCCCAAAAGACTTGCTTGGGATTTGCTCAGTGGAAAAAGAAAAAGAAAAGAAAAGGAAAAAAAAACAATTACAGTGCCGTGAAATGAATAAAAGGTATATTCGTTTATGGGAGGCCTTTGAAGATGGGTAAGGAGGACGAGTAAGCAAATCTAATTCAGCGGCGAGGGTTCTCCGTTGCTGAGGAGCCCAGGAAAAGAGGACCCATCTCCCAAAGTGCAGAGATTATTTGAGACATGAGACAAGTTGGCACTAAGTTCCAGCTCCTGCACATCCTTGAGGGCTTTGGCCTCACAGTGCCGGGTCCTCTGTTATGGACGGGGTGGGGTGGGCTGGGCTGGGGTGGGTTGGTGGGGGGGGATGAGTTAGTGGAATCCATATGTAGGCCATCCTGCCTTCCCACCTCAATCCAAGCAGTGAATGAGGAACGGCAACATGTTGCATGATCCCTGGGATTAATATGATGAGCATGCAGCAAGCCATGAGGGGGTTTTGATCAAATACTATAAGCAGAGCCAGCACACACACACACACACACACACACACACACACACACACACACACACACACACACACACACACACACACACACACACACACACACACACACACACACACACACACAGCACCCAACCACCTGACATATCATGCTGACATGACGCCTAGTAGACACACCTAATAGGCTTTCATTTGCACAGCAATATGGAACACCTGCTTACAGGTGTTCCATTAATCTCTCTCTCACACACACATACACACACACTAACCCTCATACAAATGCCCACCGGCACACACGTTCACTTATGGTACAGATTTGTCAATTTGTCATGACATGAAGATATGAAGTTGTTATTGCGGTATGTGATATGTGATTTCTCTCGTGTGCAGTGGCCCAGTAGCAACCCCCACCCTCACCCCCACCCCTCCACCCCTCCACCCCCACCCCTACAGATACATCAGGCTCATATATGGGCTGTGAGCTCAGGGAGGGCCTGGACTCTTTAATCAATGAACACGATGACACAGGGATAAGTCACACTGTTATTCAATAGAGCGTACAATAGCAAAAAAAAACCCCAAAAAAACTTGAAGGGCAAAACGGAGGAAAAAAAGAAAAAGAAAAAAGAAGTAGGCCATTTTTAGGCATGTCAGCTTGTGCTACATGTGTATATTTGTGTGTCTGTGTGTGCATATGTGTGTCTATATATATATGTGTGTGTGTGTGTGTGTGTGTGCGTGGGTGGTAACACCTGTGGTGATGCAGATACAGGCTGCGTTAGGTGGAGGTGCACTGTGTGCCATGCGGAGACACTGGGTGGAGGGTTCTCTATGATCCCTGTGTGTCTGTCTGTGTCATTTACTTCCTAATGCTGTCGCTGCACGCATGAGACCCACTCCTGGGCTTTCTCTCCCCCTGTGCTCTCTCTCTCTCTCTCTGTCTGTCTGTCTCTCTCTCTCTCTCTCTCTCTCTCTCTCTCTCTCTCTCTCTCTCTCTCTCTCTCTCTCTCTCTCTCTCTCTCTCTCTCTCTCTCTCTCTCTCTCTCTCTCTCTCTCTCTCTCTCTCTCTCTCTCTCTCTCTCTCTCTCTCTCTCTCTCTCTCTCTCTCTCTCTCTGTCTCTCAATTCAATTCATTCCAAATGTGCTTTATTGGCATGACAAACATTCTCATATTGCCAAAGCATTAATAACATATGATACAAAATACCTAATATCATAACAAACAATACAAACAAGATAAGACAGTTGAAACAAACAAACAAACAGATATATATTAATGAAGTGATTTTAGTCACTCATTGTCCTTCCCTTTGTGGCAGACTGCTACATACTTTGCTGCCAATCATGAACATTGGGCTTTCTCACCTAATAAGTAGGGGGCTGCCTGGGCAGAGTCAACATCTATTTGTGTTTTTGTTATTTTTGTGAATTTAGGGTGGTATTCTTTTCTTATATGTTTGTGTTTGTCACATGTGGTCAAGAAGCGGAGCTGTCTCTCCACCGCTCCTTGACCACAGTGAGACACAGCCATGTCTGTCCTCTCTGGGTAGCAGCTCTGTCTCCATGGCCAGGCTGTGCTCAGTGAGTGTGTGCATTGTCAAGGTGTTTCTCGGTGTGTTATCAGTCACCATGGTCAAGTAGTCTGCCATGGTGTGCTGTCTATTTAGAGCCACTAGCCCTGAAGTTTACCTTGGTTTTTGTTGTTTCAGTCCAACAGGTTTCATAGTTATGTTTTTGTTGTTGGACAGTTTGGTTGGCTGGAATTAGTTGAGGAATGATGTCACCGTCCTGAGGCTGGTTATCATTAGTGGTGTTAGAAGGTCTAATGTTGGTCTGTTGAGTGTCAGAACCAGTTGACTGAGGGGACTCTTCTCTATGGTCATCTCTTGGCTTTTGAGGGATTCATAATGACAGGATTTGGGGTCACTCATTTTTAGGTGTTTCCAGAATTGAGTGGCTCTTTTTTCAATGTGAATTATTAGAGGGCATTGGCCTATTTCTGCTCTGCATGCATTGTTGGGAGACTTCCTCTGGACCCGGAGGATTCCCTTACCAAATTCTGCATGCAGGCTTTCAATTGGATGTTTTTCCCATTTTCCCGAATTTGTGTTTGGTGAGAGGACCCCAAACCTCGCTGCCATATAGTGCAACTGGCTCAATCACTGATTGAAATATTTTGAGCCAGGTCCTAATTGGGATGTCAGCATGTGTTGACTTTTTGATGGCATAGAAAGCCCTTCTTGCCTTCTCTTTCAGTTCATTAACGGCCAAGTTAAAATTTCCAGGGGAACTGATTTTCAACCCTGGGTGTGTGTAGTTAGTTGATTGTTGGATTTTAGTTGTTCCTAGTGTGAAGTTATACTTTGTTCCCTGACATCTGGACCTTTTTTGGAATATAACTATTTTAGTTTTTTCGGGGTTAATGGCCAGGGCTCAGGTCTAACAGAACTTTTCAAGCAGAGCCATGTTTTGCTGTAGACCCTCTTCTTTTGGTTTTGCTGTAGACCCTCTTCTGTTCGCTCTCTCTCTCCCTCTCTCTGTCTGTCTGTCTGTCTGTCTTTCTCTTTGTCACACACACACACACACACACACACACACACACACACACACACACACACACACACACACACACACACACACACACACACACACACAGAGTACAGTACAGTACAGTACATTCTGCCCTCTCCTGTCTCCTGGTAGGACTGTGTGTCAGTGGTTTTGTCTCTCAGTCCAGGGCAGAACCTGTTCTAATAGTGGTAAAATAGCAACAACAGACAGCGAACACTAGTCTATGGTTTACTGTCGAGCTGCCTGTGCCCGTACCTCTGCATTAATCATTCATTCAGAAATCACAAACTTAAAAGCCTAAAGATGTGTAACAGGGAGTGGAAAACAGTAAAACAGTGTCCCATCATTTCATTCTGACTGCCTTCTGAACGCTCCCCAAAACTATGCCAGGTGCATGTGTGAGAAATGGGGTGGGGGGTAGGAGAGAGAGAGAGAGAGGGTTGAGAGAGAAGGTTGAAACAGGGTAGATACTACAGTGGAACGCTGCAAAAATCCAAAACACCAATGTTCTCTAGCTCATACTGCTAACCAAGGAATCCCGGATGCAATCTGATGCGCGACAGGATAAACCATGCAGAAGAAGAGCTCCCAATTTAATGTCAAACTTTTGTATTGTTAAGAGAGCGACAAACATCTAAAACGAGAACTACCTCCATAAAGAGGCTCGTTAGCTGGGAAACCTCGGTGTAGGTTTATCTTATTTTATCCAACTTTAATTTGCTAAGCAAAGCAAGCTAATGTTACTAGCCAGCTGGCTAACTAGTTAACCCCTACACAGGCTTTAATCTTCCTACGCCGTGACCCTCAGCTATTTTTCTATCAAACCAGGTAGGAAATATCACTCTAGCTACAGTAATATTAGTTGCTAGCTAAAAAAAACAAAACAAAACAAAAACAACAACATTTTTTTTATTAGCTATCTAAACATTGTTTATTCGCTGCCATAACAACATGGCCCTGAGACAGCAGCAGCAGTAGTGGCACTTTCCCCCTGCTTGTTTTCTACCCAGAGGAGGTAAAATCAGAGCACGGAAGAATACAGTTCAGAGATAAAATTCAAAGAAAATACTCAGAGACTATATGGCGATCGCTGTAATAACATTGGCGTTGTCACCAACTTGCTCTTTTATACTGAGCATGTCACTGCATGGCATACAGCCATATCAAAGCACTACAGCTTCATCTCCAAGAGAGGGGTCTGCAAGGGGAGAGAAATTCAGATCTTTGAGGGTGGGGTAAAGGACCAAGAGAGAAGCTCCTGACTGTCAACTTTTACCAAAATGGCACAGTCATGGTGCAAGGTAATGAAGCTGTCCTCGGTTCCTTTGGACAGGACTTTCCCACTCTGGAGGAAATGGCAGCATCTAAAACGAATACAGGAAGCATTCTGAGCTCTCCCATCACCACAAACACCCTGATACCAGAGAGCCAGGTCCACAGTACTGCTCAAAGCTCCTCCATGCCTGGCCATGATAACCAACATCCAGACCACCACACTGTCATCCTCCTGAGAGACAGACTTGCTCTACCAGAAGTGGAGCTCACTGAGATGAGAGAATGGCTGCTCCCCACCAGCACCATACCACATCCTGACCTCCAGGAACAACTCAGCCAGTGTAAGCACCAACTGGAGACTGTACACAAGAGCTGAAAGAACAGATCTCCAGCCTGCAGGAGAAAAATCAGGCCCTCACCATAGAGCTGAGGGAAATAAAGAACACCACGAGAAGAGAAGTAGCGCAGGTGAGAGACAAGATGACAAGGGAACTATCAGCCATCATGGTAGAGCTGCAGCACAGAAAACAGACTGTAGAAATGTCTACCAACACAAAACAGACACAACCCCTTACCCCCCCAACCCTCTCAACACTGATCCCCCACTATCCAGCGAAGGTGCAGCGGAGAGAGGCTCTCAAGCCCCTCGTGCCAACCCTCACAGTACTGAGCCCCCACCACCCATCAAGGATGCAGCAGTGAGAGGCTCCCAAGCCCCCTGTGCCCCCCCCAGCATCTCACACCGTAAGCCCACCACCCTGAAAAAAGACACTGAGGTTGCTATCCTCATTGATTCGAACGGCAAGTTCATACAAGAACAAAAACTCTTCCCCAACACGAAAGTGTCAAAGATCTGGTGCCCCACAACAGAGGATGCACTCCAAATCCTTTCCCACCCTGAGTTTGGCACTCCAGGCCATATTTGGATCCACACGGGCAGCAACAACCTGCGAGAGCAAAAGGAAAAGGTTAGGTTAGTAGTCTGGTCACCAAAATAGCAGAGAAAGCATGTGTGTCCTTCCCATACTCACGCATCACCATCTCTACCCTGCTACCCCGCAGAGACTTTCACCCTAAGACCATCAATAGAGTGAACACTGACATCATCAGAGGGTGTGCCTCACTCCCAAATGTGTTCGTTGCACATTATCCATCCATAACGCCTGAGCACCTGTACGATGACTCCCAATTAAAAAAGCAGGCAGCGGGCATGTTTACCAAAACACTAAAAGATGTGGCATTGGGCTGTCAAAGCCTCCATCTCATACCAGACAGAGGACCTCTCAGGGATCCTTACTATGCCCCAGACCTCATCAGGAGCCAAAAACCTCCCAGCGACCTTTACTACGCCTCAACCCCTGTCAAGAGTCAAAGACCTCCCAGGCATCCACCCAGAACCAGCGCACTTCACAGCCCCCCCACCCCCAAACCAGAACATAACCACATCCAGCAACACAGCCAGACAGGCCCTGGCTCAGGCTACTACCCGCCCCCCCCCCCAAACCAGAGACTCCGCCAGAACCAAGAGCCCAGCCCCAGCCCACAGCAACAGCAACAGCATGCAAAACCACACCAGGCCCCACTCAGCTACAAGTGGACTCTGAAGGAATGAGTGAGATTAAACAGCTCCTCCAGTACATCTGCAATAAGCTAAACTAGTGTCATAATGAAACACACCCGCACACAGATATATGTATATGTATATGTATATATATATATACATACACACATACACACACACACACACACACACACACACTTACAAAATACAGTATTCATACAGTTCAATGTTCATACCTCTCTTAACAATCCAATAGTTACTGCTTTATCCATTTTATCTGTGCCATCTCTCTTTTGTAATGAAATCACTATCAGTATGCATGTGGGATATCCAGGGCCTAAGATATTCAGCCTTTGAGCTGAAGATCTTAGAGCTGAAGACCTTTGAGCTGAAGATCTTAGCCCCAGAATTCAAAACAAACCTTTACGATATTGACATCATCATCCTACAGGAGACATGGTGTAAATCTGAAACTGTCACTCACTGTCCCAATGGTTATAGATATATAGAAGTACCATCTCAGAGACACAGCAACACCAACGGAGGTAGGGAATCTGGAGGATTAATCATTTGGTATAAACCTGATATACATAATCAAATTGATCCCCTAAAAATGGGCAAATATTACATCTGATTAAAACTAAAAAATAAATAAAAAAGAGCTCCTATTAACAGAAAAGGACTTGTTTATCTGTGCAATATATTTCCCCCCCTCCGAATCCCCCTAATTCTCAGAGGACATCTTCCCCACCCTTGAGACAGAGATATGCCATTTCCAGGCCCAGGGGAATGTGCTCATATGTGGGGATACAAACGCATGCACAGGAACACTTGCTGACCTCACAGATCCACAAGGGGACATTTACATCTACAATGAAAATATCTCTCACCCTTTCACTCTCCCCCACAGGAACAATAGTGACCAGGTCATCAACAAGAGCAGAAGAGACCTCCTGCAGCTCTGTCAGAGCCTCAGTCTGTACATTGTCAATGGTTGGACATGGGGAGACAGCCTGGGTAGATTCACCTACTGTTCACCTCTTGGCCACAGTACTGTAGATTATATAATCACAAACCTTGACCTGTCCTCTCGAATTTGGATTTGAGAGAGAGTGAGAGAGCAAGAGAGGGTGGGGGGGAGGGGGAGGGAGAGAGAATATACAAACAGAAATAGCAGTTAGAATTTGGTGAAAATTAATTGAGTGTGTTATTGAACCAGTTGCACTCTATGGCAGTGAAGTGTGCGGTCCACTTACAAAACAAGACTTTACTCAATGAGATAAACAGCCCATTGAGACCTTGCATGCAGAGTTCTGTAAGATTCTCCTACATGTCCAGAGGAAAGCTACAAACAATGCATGCAGGGCAGAATTAGGCCAATACCCACTAATACTAAAAATACAAAAAAGAGCAATTAACTTTTGGACACATCTAAAATTAAATGACCCCCTCTCGTATCATCACCAAACCCTGCAATGCCAAGAGCTGAATAGGAATAGGAACCCCCTTACCCAATTGGTCATGAGGCTGAGAGCACAAACCTGCTGTATCAACACACCTCAGGAACAGAACACATCACCAATCAGACTCAATCAAATTACAAAACAGTTAAAACAAAACTACATCACACATTGGCAAACACAAACAAAAACACAGAGCAAAATGCAGTGCTATCTGCTCTAAACTGACAGTACACCATTGCAGATTATTTGAGCATGGTGACTGATCAACAGCTAAAAAGATCCTTGACTGTGTACAGACTGTGTGAGCACAGCCTTGCTATTGAAAAGGTGAGACACAGGAAGACCTGCTCCCTGCAGAGCAAAGGCTGTGCTGTCACTGCACCCTCAGTGAGCCTGAAACAGAGCTACACTTCCTCACCACATGGGAAAAATATAAACATCTTAGAGAAGCACATTTTAAACAATTCAAACTAATAACAAAAGGTTTTCTGAACCTATCAGATGAAGAAAAACTGCGAGTCCTACTGGGGGAAGACCCAAAGAGCTGTAAGTTAGCAGCAGTCTATGTTGCTGCCTGCCATAAAGTGAGGGACAGTGAGTGTAAGTTAGCAGCAGTCTATGTTGCTGCTTGCCATAAAGTGAGGGACAGTGAGTTACAGTCACCTGACACACGTTGTTGCTGCCATATTCAATAACAGTTTGTTTTTTAGTATTATGTTTTTTTGTTGTTTTCAATGGTTTTCTCCAGTTGATGTTTGGCTTTTTATTTCCTCTTTCTTTTTTCAATGTTTGGACACTTGCTTTGGCAATATGTACATTGTTATGTCATGCCAATGAAGCCATTTGAATTGAATTGAATTGAGAGACAGACAGACAGACAGACAGACAGACAGACAGACAGACAGACAGACAGACAGACAGAGAGACAGACAGAGAGAGAGAGAAAGAGAGACTTTCAACAATACTTTAATAAAAATGACAACAAAAGGACAACACAAAGACCAACATGGTCAGTAACATCAGATTCACAGAATCTAAATCATCTCAGGACACTCGCCAAGATCAGCTCATCATCCACAACACAGCAAAGCACATTTTTATAACACCACACACTGCAAAAACTTCCCAGATCATCCATCGATTTAAAGTAGCAAAAATCTTTCAAACGAGCTCTTAACATTTTTATGAACACAAAAACAGCATCATCATCCCCAGCATCCTCCATTCTGTTTCTTCTGCTCAGGTACACACCCAGAACGAAATTAAGAAGCTGCATTTGGCCTTATTTTTCTGAGAGTACCTGTAGCCCAGAATGAACACAGGTTTGGAAAAGACTTCCCCAAACAACCCAAAAACATTTTCCAGTAATGTAAACAGTGGCAGCAGTCGACAACATTCCATGAAACAATGAAAGACAGTTTCACGATAAGAGCAAAATGGGCACTCAAGGCTAACATCAGAATTAATCACAGAGACAAAACCATTAACAGCCACGACACCATGTAAAACCCTCCACTGCAGGTCTGCAGCTCTTTTGACCAATGGTGGCTTCTACAGCGCTCTCCACTCAGAACCAACACTGTCCCTCAGACCTAGGTGAGGGCTCACCATTCAATTTGTCCCTGTGCAGAACTTTAACGTACATTTTGTACACTGACCTTCCATTCGGACCCCGAAAAGAAAACACATCCTTCTCATCAGGTCTAACAGAACCATTATAACGCTGGACCAACAGCGTCGGCTCACCACTTGTGAGAGCTTCTCTCCATTTGGTAAGCAGCAGAGTGATGATGCGACTTGATCTCAGCTCTGAGCAGGAGGCAAGAGGATCTGGATTCTCCAAGTCTGGGCCTGCAAGCTGAACCACATGTCCCAGAGTCACCACGTTCGACACACAGAACCGCCTCAGCAGAGTTGGCCCCACCTGACAGACTGCACTGAAACGGAAGTCATGTATGATTGGTTCCTGGAGCAGCCAAAACAAAGAGCTGTGTTGTCTTAGTCTCTCTTTGTTTAACAAGTTCCACACCTTGAACAGCCCACAGTAGAAGTCGGGTAGGTCCTTGATGTTAAGCTGTTTCAAGTCCATCAGAACCAAAGATCTGTCCAGTCACAGGCCACCTAGCTGACTCAGAATGGTGCAAGCCAGCGACCTCCGCACTAACTCAACAGGACCATACAGAACCTTTGCAGGAACTGGAAACGGAAGGTAGCCCCCCCTGCTGCTCAGGTGGATCAGGCCCTGCCCTCCTTCAACCCTTGGCAGGTACAGCATACACTGAGGCACCAAGTGCAGTTTGTCCCAGAGGAAGTCAAACAGAAGAGCCTGGATCTTGGACAGCAGGCCTGGTGGGGGGTCAACAACTGACAGGCGATGCCATAACATTGATGATATCAAGTTGTTGACGATCAGGACTCGACCTCTGTAGGACATCTCGGTTATGATCCACTTCCACTTTGCTAACCGACCTTTGACCTTTTCAAGAACATTTTCCCAGTTTTTAAGAACAACGGACTTATAACCCAGAAACACCCCTAGATATTTCAGCCCTCCCACCTTCCAATTCAACCCCCTAGAAAAATGGAGCTTTTTCTCCAGTACACCCCCAACACTGACAGCTTCGCTTTTGATCCAGGTAACCTTGGCCGAAGATATTAAGCCAAACTGGACGATGTCCCTCTTCAACATGTCAATATCCTGCTGACTGTTCACCAGAATTACTAGATCATCCGCATAGGCTGACAGTTTTAAGGGTGCACTGCAACCTTGGATAGTTATACCCCGAAGGTCAGATCTGAGTTTGTGTAACAATGGCTCAAATGCTAGGGAGTATAACATGCCCGAGTGGGCGCAGCCTTGTTTAATCCCCCTTTGCATTTGAAAAGGAGCACTCAAACCACCTTTAATTTTCAGCACACTCTGAATATCACAATACAGAACCTTATGTTTGCTAATAAAGCCAGGACCAAAACCAAAGGCCCTCATGTGAGCCACAGATATTCATGCTCAACACGATCAAAGGCTTTTTCTTGATCAATAGATACGATGCCAGTGTTGAGGCCAAACAGCTTACAGATCTCTAAACAGTCTCGAATCAGAATGATGTTATCTGGGATCAACCTGCCAGGTACACAGTAGGTCTGGTCACAATGAATCATCTGTCCCATCACTTTACTCAGTCTGATTGCTAACACCTTTGAGAGGAGCTTACAATCAGTGCAAAGCAGTGACACAGGCCTCCAGTTTGTAATGGACTGTGGGTCACCTTTCTTGGGCAGCGAGGCGAGAACCGCCCGCCTGCAGCTCAATGGCAGACACCCTCTGGCGAGAGTGTCATTTAGCACCGCCAGCAGATCCCCCCCGATCACTGACCAGAAAGATTTGTAAAAGTCAACAGGTAGATCATCAATACCAGGAGCTTTCCCACTCTGCATACTCTGCAGAGCAGCATAGAGTTCATCAGAGGAAAGAGCTGCTTCCAACTCTACATTGCTCTGCTGGTCTACCTGAGGGAGATCGGTATAAAAACTCTAAGCCACTGCCTGCTCCTCTCTATGCTCACAGCTAAACAGGTTACTGTAGAAGCTGACAGCACACTTGTGAATCGCAATATGGTCAGTCAGCACCTGCCCAGTGTCAGATCTTAGGCTGTGAATGAACTGCTTCTGCCCATTCTTACGCTCCAGGCCAAAGAAAAAAGTGTGATGGGACATCCATCTGGGCTACACGTTGAAAGCGGGACCTGACCAAAGCGCCCGGAGCTGAAACACCCAGCAAGTTGGTCAAATGAGACTTTTTCGCTGCAAGTGCCACAGTATGGTGTTGGTCCTCTGTGGCCTCAGCCAAGCCCTGTAGTTCCTCTACTTCAGACTCCAGAGCTTTAACTGAATTCATTAAGGTTCGTGTGAAATTCTGAGTGTACTGTTGACACTGTTGTCTTATTTGGACTTTTCCAATATCCCACCACTGTTGTACAGACACAAAATCCGATATTGTACTTTGGTGGTTTCTCCAAAAACAGACAAAAGTGTCCTTGAAGTTTCTATCCTCCAGTAAGGTTGTGTTGAAATGCCAATAGGCACTATTGGATTTCACACATTTTATAAAGACAGAAACCATTACTAGTGAGTGGTCAGAAAAACCGACAGGGCTGATGATACAACTTTTGAACACATTAAACTGATGTTTCAAGCAATAGGAACGATCAAGCCTGGCCATAGACATCAAGTTATCCTTAACATGTGTCCAGGTGTATTGTCTCAGTTTATTATGAAACCCTCTCCACACATCACACAGTTCATGAGCCTCAATAAGACAAGCCAGACCACTGCGAGAGGCAGCATGAGGCTCTGCATGGTTCCTGTCCAACCTGCTGTCCTCAGTACAATTGAAATCTCCACCAATGAATAAATTGCACTCACCGGTACAATTCTCAATAACTTCATCTAAAACATCCAGGAAGACTAACCTCTCCACTCCCACAACTGGAGCATAAACATTAATAAACACCATTTTTACCTGTTCATACACTGCTGTTAATTTTAACAGGCGGCCTTTAATAACTTCCTCAGACTCGACAGACTGAGGAATAAAATTTCTGGAAAAAATAATACCAACTCCACCACTGTTACTGGTTTTGTGACTTGAAAAGGTCTCACCAGTCCATTCTCTCCGCCAGTCAGCCTCGTTATCAGTGGTACTGTGTCTCTTGTACAAAAAGCACATCTAAATTTTTAAGAGCACACAGCTTGAAAAGAGAGGCCCTTTTCCCACCATTCTGTGCCCCATTTAAGTTTAAGCTCCCTATTCTTATGTCCTCCATAATACAGAAAAGAAGTTGCAAAACAGATATAAGTGGACAGAGAAAGAGTAAATTGAAAAACTTATTCATCATTCCCTAACTGCTTTCTGACCTTTCGAACTATTTTTTTCAAACAAAAAGTTTCCTGTTCAGTGAAGGTTTTCTCCCCCAGACCACCAGGACTTCTCAGAACAAACTTCACTGAATCAAGGAAGAGTTGCAAATCAGGAAACACTTTGTCAACTTTTACATTTCTGGCCCCCTTAGTGTCCTGTAAGAACTTCTTAATGCTCACTAGAGTATCCAGTCTGTTGTCGAGTCCCCGTCTGCGAGGCAGCCAGAGACTCCACATCACTGGCTTCATCACCTTCACTCTCATCCGACTGCAGACACCTACTCTGACAAGAAACCTTTGTCGCTGTACTAGAAGGCAGAGACATCTCATCAGGTTTCCTCTTTTTATCCTTGACATTATAAGAGCCTTCCTTTACCAACATCACACATTCCTCCTCCAGAGAACATTCTGCTTCATTAGTTTCAGACTGTGCGTCCATTACATCACAGTTAATAGTATCTGTGGGACACTTTTCAACAACCTCTACAACAGTATTGTCCTGTGTAGGGCCCAGATCAGCAGCACCTGAACCCACAGCCCCTGAACTCGCCGAACCCGGATCATCAGCAACTGAGCCAGCAGCCCCTGCTTTAGCAGAACCTGGATCAGCAACACCCAAACTAGCAGTTTCTGGGTTAGCCGAACCAGGAACAGCAGCACCTGAACCAGCAGCCAGAAACTCAGCTTCACTCTGGTTTTCTTCCTGCTGCGTTTCTCCCTGCTTTGAGCTCGGCGCTGCAGTCCCAGTTTGCTTGGGGCCCTGTGCTGCCGCCTCACCCTCATTTGGCTCAGCAGTTGATTTCCCTGGACAGGAACGGATGAGATGACCCTCCATTCCGCAGCCAAGAAATTTCATTGTCTCTGATGATACATACACATCATAGTCAAAACCATCAACTCTGAACTTCAAAATCAGATTCAGCTCCGTTTTGTTCCTCAGAACCATCAAGACCTGCTGCCTTCTGAAGGTAGCGACATGTTTTAAAAGTGGAGATTCTCAGCTCAGATTGATCAGTTTTATAGGTGACACTAGTAAGTGACCCGCAACCAAGTTGCGGTGTGGTTATCCACCCGTCTAAATCTCCCTCCTCTTCATCCTGCCAGCTAACCGCTTTCCCACTGCCCCTAACCCCCCCCCCAACTCCAACTCCCTCCCCCCAAATGCTCAGAATCACCTGAAATGCCGAGAAGTGGTTTTTAGCCATTTTTAGAAAAATGCATATTTTGCATATTTATGCATAATTATGTATAATTTTAATTTTCTGGGACTTTTCCCTTACTCTCTGAGACAATACCTACCACATCCAAAAAGAATTAGGATCATAAATGCTTTAGTTTTCGGTCCCGCTATCTACACTAACACACACACACATTCCGAAAATATATGAGTAGAAGGTGCGAAAGTACCCATACCTGTACGACACGTCACAGAGAGGATACATACCACCGTCTCTTCAGTTTATTGTCTTGTAGAGCCAGCAGGCAAGAGCATGTCTTCCTCGTCGTCAGTGTCGGACGCCATGACAGAAGAGTGTAAACAACACGCAAGCATTGTGGGTAATGTAGTGTTTCACGGGCGGCTTTAAAGGAAACTACAACGCGGAAGTGCGCTCGACTATGGAAGTCCAAATGACTGCGGACATTCCTCGTGGAGTCCGCTCCGCGTACGTTCCACCCGAGTATGTTTGGGCCTTTAAATCTGATTCATCAGATAAGACACTCGGACACTTCCACGCGCACAACAGCGGCCAACTTTATTGTTCGTCAGACCCGCCAAAACCCGAACCGCCCGCACGCGCTGATTTACATTCAAAAACAGAAAACTTTATTGAATTCACTTCACGTGACAGCCGCCATATACGCCCGCGCTCGACCCATGCAAATGCGACTCTGACGTTGTGGCTTATTTCACGGACGCTTTGTATTTCCAACGCTGCTCGCTGTCTCCACCCGCCATCCAGCAAGCCGTTAAGAACGCGAGGTTTGTGCGAACGGCGGAAAGAGCCGAGGTGTGACGTAGCCAGAGCCCGCCATCTTGTTGAACTGCTCAGGATTTTGAAGGGATTCCACATATTTTATGCATATTCCGCATATTATGCATATTTTTAATGTTCTGCTATTTTTTATAGGTGCCCCCGATCATCCCCGATAACCTCCAAAAAGAATTGAGGCCCCAAGTGCTTTAGTTTGGCCGTTTATAGACTCCCACACAGACACACACCAGACACACATTGTGAAAATACAGGAGTCGATTAATTTTCCATGTCTCGCCAGTTCTCTCTGCAACATGTCGTTGCTAATGAACAGAGGGACTTTGGACAAAGTGACCTTTTTGGCCGGATTGACCAGCGGCACCACCTGAAGGAAGGTGTCCTGGATTACCACGCCTTGCTCCACAAACACGTTGGCCTTGTCAATACTGTCGAGAAACACGACTCTAGTGGTTATGGGGCTACATAATTCCCCTTATTGAGCTAGTAGGAACGTTAGTTTACAGCTGCTGTTTCCTCGGTTCGGGTTTACAGTGACACACTTCCGCTGCGCGGGTTTTTTGTTGTAATGGTGGAAGGAATAAATGGTGCACGTTGTGTAGCCGAAAGAGAAAGTTGTCACGACTCCTGCTTGAGCTCCTCTACAACTCCACTATTCATTCTCGACGCGGACTTTACACCGTCATAACCCACGAGTTTTCCGATTGCTAAACCGCAACCTTCAACCGAGCACGTGAAGTTAGGACAGAGTTTAACTCCATGTCGGCGTGTGAGCTCCTCGAGCCCCACGCCTCCGACTCCGCGAGTCTGCATGACTCACAGCCGGGCCGGCCGAACCCGCTCCGCTGTCGAAACTACACCACCACGACAGAAAACCTGTCAAAATACAAACCCCCATAAAACACGAAACCACGAAAAGTAGAAAACGCCGAGACGCGCATTCACTCACACTTCCGCTCCGAGAGAGAGAGAGAGAGGGGGAGAGAGACACACACACACACACACACACACACAGAGAGCGAGGTTTGATTTTAAAAAGGTACATTTATTCCGAATACATTACAGTCCAACAGCTGATACTCAAACACAATCGCCTCTTTATAATCCAGCTCATAAAAATAACTCAGGAAAAAAAAACATTGTTTAGTCTAAGCAAGTATTTGCAAAAAACAGAAATTCAAAATAAAATAGCCCAACATTAACACAAATTCGTCTCAGGAGGTTTGCAGCAACGTAACATCCTGCCCCTAGACCCTCACATCGGATGAGGAACAACTCCCTAAAAAAAAACCTTAACGGGGAGAAAAATAGGAAGAAACCTCAGGGAGAGTAACAGAGGAGGGATCTTTCTCCCAAGACGGACAACGTGCAATGGCTGCTGAATTTACACAATTTACATACCAAAAGAATTAAAATGAAACAAAGCCAATAATGCAGCCAGGACTTTCCCTCATTACAGAAATTTAAAAAAGAAAAGAAAAGATAAACATCTTCATCAATTTCCACTATGCACAATACCCCCATAGTTCTGGGGGGGGGGGGGAAAGCCATTTCTGTGTAGAAGCTCTGCTCTGTAGGGTGATGTTCATGGTGGAAACCAGTTTCTGGGAAAGTCCTGGGGAGCACCAGTCGTGGACATCCAGTCTGGCTCCATGAATCAGTGGCTCCTCCAGCAGCAGTAAGAGGAAGATCGCCCAATGCAACACACTTGTCGACCAAATTCGTCTTAAGCATCATCAAGGAGTTGCAATTTCACTTTCTGTACAGATTTTTTCAGTCTGAAGATTTTCTGGTCAGTAAATGTGTTTACTTCCAAATCTCCTGTGTTTTCCAGAAAACGTTTGACTGAGTCAATAAAAAGCTGCAAGTCTGGAAAGTAATTTTCCATCTTGACCACCCTCAAACCCTTGGGGACCTGTAAAAACTTCCTGATTTTCAGGAAAGCATAGCTCCCTTCAGTGTTCACCTGTGTACGAGGAGTGGAAACTAACTCAGTCACTTTCTTCTGTGTCCTCCTCAGGTGAAGAAGAGGGTGGCTTTTTACCTTTTGAAACCGTCTTTGCTTTTAAATTGTCCTGTCTACTCTCTGTGGACTTCCTTTCAATAGACTTTTTTTAATTTTATTTCATCATCCGTCAGCATCTCTTCCTCTTCATCAAGTACAGACTCTAACACGCTAATAGCAGTCTGCTGTATTTGCTTCTGCCGACCACAATTCATATCTCGCCCAGCCAATTTGCTACACTCCCCGTTCTCACTGTTCTCATTTCCATCAGCTTCCACCTGTTCAAGTTCTGTCACCTTCTCATCGTGATCACCTTTTTTAACCTGCTCAGCCTGCCCACCTTCCTCTCCTGCCTGGTCAGTTCGTCCGTTTTCCTTATGTTCTCCAGCCTCGGTCTCTTTCTGTTTCACCAGCTGGTCCATTTCTCCTGCCCCTCGCTCCCCGGCCTCCTGTCTGCCCTGTGCCGACTCGGCAGCGCCGTCTTCCGCCGGAGATGCGCCGGTCGTGGCGGCATCGGGAGACGAAGGCGGCCGTTGAGAATCAGACCTACTCTCACTCCTGTCGGGACAAGACCTTATTGCCTCTCAGACCCACAGCCAAAACATTTCATCATGTCGGATGTAACAAACACAAAGTAGTAAAAACCGTCGATCCTGAACTTAAACTTCAGATCCAAATCCTCCGCACTATCTCTCAGAATCATGACGCCTTGTCTCCTATGGGGCACAACGTGTCTCAAGTGAGGAGACTTGCAACCCGAAGACACCATTTTTATCGGGGACAGTAGCTGTCCGTATCTTGCAAGCTCCTTCTCTAAAGCGGCATTTCTCATGAGCGGGGAGCATTAGAAATTGATTCTCGTGGCAGGATTAACCAGCGGGAGAACGGGAGTCGACGTGTCCTTAATCACCACACCACTTTCCACCAGCTGGTTGGCTTATCAACACTGTCAATAAACATGAGCACAGCACTGTTCATTCTGGATGCTGGTTTTATGCTTCCATAGCCCACATGGTCGCCTAGCGCGAGGCAGCACTCCTCCACCCAGCGTTTGGCCACCGGAGCCACTTTAATCGCACGCCGGCGAGTCAACTTTTCAAACGCCGTTCCTCCGCCTCCCACAGCGGCCATATTGCCCCGTTGAGGGCGGTAGCACCGCTACCGGAAAAAAAACATAACTCCGCTTAGACCTGTCACCGAAAAAAAACCTAACTAAAAGACAAAAAAAAGCACACGAAATAGGACAAGACGGATAGAAAAACAGAAAAAAGCTCGTTTTAGAAACTCGCTTATACCGAAGCAGCACGATGCTTCTCCGTCCTCACTCGCACTTCCGCTCCGCTCCGCTCCGAGAGAGAGAGAGAGAGAGAGAGAGAGAGAGAGAGAGAGAGAGACTTTTGACCTTTAACCAAGCCTTTAATGGTCCAATTCTTAATGCACATCCAGATAACAACATTAACACAAATACTCATGTACATTGTGAAAAACACAACAGTCGCCATACACAGTAAAAACAAAAGGATACAGACCTTCCCTTATTTTTTTCAGAAATGGAGAGACAGACAGACAGACAGACAGACAGACAGACAGACAGACAGACAGAGAGATGCAGATGATTTCTGTAACTCTTGCTGATGTAAGCTCTATTGCTCATTGTGTGTTTTATTGTTGATTGCACTGATGTTTTTACTGCTTTGTTTTGTTGTGGTTAATGTGAGATGACCTTGAGTGTCATAGAAGGTGCCTTTAAATAAAATGGTGATGATGATGATGATTATTATTATAAAAGTAATCTGGGGATGTCTTGTGTTCTGACAGTTTTTTAAGGATCATGGATGATATACCAGTATCTACATACAATTAGCAGATTGCTTGGCAACAGAGTATCACTTCAGAGAAGTCTGAATGGTGGTTAGAACATGGCACGTATATGGGTTGTGGGCTGTTTTGTTACAGTTCTGCTTTATTTTCCTCCAAACATCTTCTCGGGTGGTGTACAGTCCTCAGCGCTGCGTCGGTGCATCAATCAGTTGTGCAGCGTAGCATTCAGCTTATCTGATCATAAGCTTGTATCAACATAACAAATGAGCCACAAATAAAATACGTGGATGTACTAAATAATTTGCATGCTAGCAGCCCCCCCCCCCCCGCACACACGCACACACGCACACACACACACACACTGTAGAATCGTTTATTGCTCCGCAGGGTTCAAAATGTAAGCTTTGTGCTGCACTGCAGGTCTGCCATGCAATCCAGACAACAAATCATGGCCTACTTTCAGGTATCTGGAGGATTTCGCCGGCGTTATACTGGCATTTCTACTCTCACCCTGTTTCAACTCACTTAACAACACACACTGCAACACAAATGACCATATGCTATCTTGTGGTGGACACGTATTGGGGACAGAATTCAACCCAGGAACTAAGGGTTAAGTCATGGTTGCCCTGGCAGGTTAACGCAGGGTTAAGTTATGGTTGTCCAGCCAGTTTTCTGGTTATTCTTGCCACCTCCGCTCAGTCGAGCTGTGGTTTTGTTGTCTCTCTGATTTACCGTGGATTAAAGAAAGTTGCCTACACGGCTAAAGTGTGAACCTACGGTCTTCTCCGTTACTTCGGCTCTACACTGGTGACCCCGACGTCGGTTTTCGGATGTTTTCTGAAACCACACACATTATGGCTACGAACGCCGTTGCAATTAAACTGTCGGAGTTTTGGGAGTCTTCCGCGGCTACATGGTTCGCGCAGGCTGAGGCACAGTTCGCGCTCAGAGACATAACAGCAGACGAGACCAGGTACTACTACGTAGTGGCAGCGCTGGGGTGCGCTACGGCTTCCAGGATAAGCGGTTTCATAACCAACCCACCGGCCGATGGTAAATACGCCGCACTTAAACATCTCCTCCTTGAAACTTTTGAACTGTCAGCAACGGAGAGAGCACGTCGCCTCTTCGCAATTCAGGGCTTGGGAGATGGCAAACCATCGGAGCTAATGAGCAGGATGTTAAACCTACTGGGTCAAGAAAAGCCATGTTTCCTGTTTATGGAGCTGTTTCTGCGCAACATGCCGCCCCACGTCCAGACTGCGCTCGCTAACTCCACCATCACTGATCCCCGTGAGCTGGCAAAGGAGGCTGACCGATTCTTCGTCGCTACACAACGTTCCTCCCATGCCGGGGTGCTGGCTCCTACCTTCGCTGGCCCCCCGCCGACATCGCGGGCGTGGCCCGACGGTGGCGCCACAGCATCAGACCGCTACAAGCCCTCTGGACTCTGTATGTACCACGCTCGATTTGGTGCGAAAGCTAAACGGTGCCGTTCCCCCTGCAACTACAGGCCGACGGGAAACGAGAGGGCCAACACTCAGTAGTGGCCATGAGTGTTGGCGATACGAGCAGGCTACTCTTCATCCTCGACACCATCTCCGGTCGGCGATTTCTTTGTGACACGGGCGCACAGAGAAGCGTGCTCCCTGCTACTGACGTCGACATCATGGGCGGGGAGCGGGGCCCCCAGTTGGCGACGGCTGACGGCAGCCCTATCCACACCTACGGCGTGCGGTCTGTAGAACTGTGTTTTGGTGGACAACGTTTCACGTGGGAGTTCGTCATGGCCAATGTAACGCTTCCCCTCCTCGGAGCTGATTTTTTGTGCGCTTACGGTTTGCTAGTGGACATTCAGAACAGCCGTCTGGTCGATGCCTTAACCTTCTCCTCCTTCGCATGTACGCGGAGGGAAGCGGCCTATGCAGGTCTAGCCAACTCTCTCTCAGAGGCAGACAAGTTCACCCGCCTCCTCGCTGAGTTCCCTGACCTCACCCAGCCTACCTTCTCTGCACCCACCGCTAAGCATGGGGTGGAGCATCACATTGCTACGAAGGGGCCCCCGGTCTACGCCAGAGCCAGGCGTCTCGACCCCGCCAAACTCGCCATTGCCAAGTCTGAGTTCGAGCACCTGGAACGCATGGGGATCATCCGCCGCTCTGACAGCCCGTGGGCATCCCCACTCCACATCGTCGCTAAGCCTGATGGAGGTTGGCGCCCATGCGGGGACTACCGCCGACTAAATGACGCCACCACGCCTGACCGCTATCCTGTCCCGCATATCCAGGACTTTTCTGCAAACCTGTCTGGCAAATGCGTCTTCTCAAAAGTCGACCTGGTCCGTGGTTATCATCAAGTTCCCGTGCACCCCTCAGACATCCCCAAGACAGCGGTGACAACCCCATTCGGCCTATTTGAATTCCTACGAATGCCATTTGGACTCAAAAACGCGGCCCAGTCCTTTCAGCGGCTGATGGATTCAGTGCTCCGTGGCCTTCCTTTCATCTTCGTCTATTTGGACGACATACTCATCGCCAGCGCCTCCGAGGAAGAACACCTGTCCCATCTTCATGCCCTCTTCACACGCCTCAGCCAGCATGGGCTGATCGTCAACCCGGCGAAGTGCCGGTTCGGGCTGACAGCCATTGATTTCCTCGGGCACCGCATCACTGGGGACGGGGCAGTCCCCCTGCCCTCAAAGGTGGAAGTGGTGGCGGCCTTTCTGCGCCCCCAAACAGCTCGTGCGCTCAGGGAGTTCATCGGGATGGTGACATTCTACCACCGCTTCATTCCTCGAGCCGCCTTTATCATCCGGCCACTGTACGAGGCGCTGAAAGGCATGTCCCCCAACCAGGCGGTCGACTGGACAGCAGAGCGGGACCGTGCGTTCACCGAGACTAAAGCTGCGCTCTCCCAGGCTACCCTGCTAGCGCATCCTTCACCAACAGCGCCTATTTCCATAACCACGGATGCATCGGACTATGCTGTTGGTGTGGTTCACGAACAGTGGGTGGGGGGGCTTGGCAGCCTTTGGCCTTTTTCAGTCGCCAGCTTACACCCCGAGAGCGCAAGTATAGTACTTTTGACAGGGAACTCCTCGGTCTCTGGCTCGCCGTCCGGCATTTCCGTTTCCTGCTAGAGGGCCGCGAGTTTACTGCGTACGTGGACCACAAGCCCCTCACGTTTGCCATGTCCAAGACGGCCGAGCCATGGTCCGCTCGCCAGCAGCGACAACTCTCCTACATTTCGGAATTCACTACCGACATCCAGCACGTCGCTGGTAAGTCTAACCAGGTAGCTGACTGCCTGTCTAGGGCAGTGATTGGAGCGGTCCACCTAGGCCTTGACTATGCACAGATGGCTGCTGACCAGGCCACGGACCCGAGCATCCTCCGTCTCCGGGCCTCCGACACGGGGCTCCGCCTGCAGGACGTTCCTTTCAGCGACACAGGTGTCACCCTCCTGTGTGACGTCTCCACAGGACAGCCCAGGCCCATCGTCCCGCACAGCTGGAGACGCCCGGTATTTGAAGCTGTGCACGGCCTCTCTCATCCAGGCGGTAAGCCATCCGTGCGCCTGACCTCTGCTAAGTTTGTGTGGGAGGGACTTAAGAGAGACGTGAAAGCGTGGGCCGACTCGTGTGTTGCCTGTCAGCGGGCTAAGATACACCGCCACATTAAGGCGCCCCTGGAACGCTTCGCAGTGCCGGAGAGACGATTTGACCATGTCCACGTCGACCTGGTTGGTCCCCTACCCCCCTCCCATGGGTTCACCTACCTCTTCACTGTGGTGGACAGGACTACGCGCTGGCCTGAAGCTGTTCCCCTGGCATCCACGACGTCTGCTGATGTGGCCCGGGCTTTTATTGGGTCGTGGGTCTCACGTTTCGGTACGCCTTCCGACCTTTCATCTGACCGCGGGCCACAGTTTACCTCAGAGCTATGGAATGCTGTGGGTGAGGCTCTGGGCGTCAAGCTTCACCGCACTACCGCCTACCACCCTCAGGCGAACGGCCTATGTGAGCGCTTCCACCGGTCCATGAAGGCTGCGCTTCGGGCTACTCTCAAGGACTGCAACTGGGTTGACAAGCTCCCATGGGTCATGCTGGGCCTGCGGACCGCCCCGAAGGAAGACCTACAAGCCTCCTCTGCGGAGCTGGTGTACGGCACGCCGCTGCGAGTCCCAGGCGATTTCATGCCCAATGCAACGCGTCCCTGGTCAGCTGTGGACCAACGAGCCTCCTTGCTGGACGGGGTCAGAGCTTTCACACCCGTCCCTACCGCCCAACACGGCGCTCCGGTGTCCCAGGTGCCCCCAGGTCTACAGTCAGCGGACTACGTGTTCATCCGTCACGACGCACACCGCCCCCCTCTGCAACCCCCTTATGACGGCCCCTTCCGCGTCCTGGAACGGGGAACTAAGCACCTGGTGGTGGATTTTGGGGGCACGGCCGAGCATGTTTCAGTGGAACGAGTTAAACCCGCACACCTGGACTTGACGCAGCCGTTGGAGTTAGCCCAACCTCCTCGTCGCGGTCGTCCCCCGGCTCCGCCTCCTCCCCCCGTGGAGGCCCGAGCTGCCTCTTCTGCTCCTCAGGCCGACCTCCACAGGCCCGCGTCAATGCCTCCCACAGACACTCCGGCCCCTGTTATCCGGTGCCGCCGCGGACGGCCTGTCGTCCACCCGCGCCTGCCTGACTTCGATTACTAGGGCGAATTCTGGGGGGGCTCATGTGGTGGACACGTATTGGGGACAGAATTCAACCCAGGAACTAAGGGTTAAGTCATGGTTGCCCTGGCAGGTTAACGCAGGGTTAAGTTATGGTTGTCCAGCCAGTTTTCTGGTTATTCTTGCCACCTCCGCTCAGTCGAGCTGTGGTTTTGTTGTCTCTCTGATTTACCGTGGATTAAAGAAAGTTGCCTACACGGCTAAAGTGTGAACCTACGGTCTTCTCCGTTACTTCGGCTCTACAATCTCACTAGTACTCCAAAGTACTGAAACGTTTCTGGATGCGAGCCTGTTGTCTGGACAACACTTTTTAGAAAAAAGGCTGCAACACTTTTGTAAGTCTCTAAGTTCGGAAACCTCCATCAGCAGTGCATTTTCACTGTAATGGCGATGAAGCTGCCACTCGTCGTTACGACGTAAATCCTCTGGATGGTCAGCAGCGCTGCTCGTCACCGTGCTCTTACCCCCCCTGCTGGAGAGAAAGGAGACCGAGGAGTGAAGTGGCGCCTCTGCCAGCAGCAGCCCCAGACCACCGATAGCGTGACCCGAGGACAGGGCCGGGACTCACAGCAGTCTGCTCACAGCAGCACATCATGGAGGAAGCATGGATAGTTGGAGTTCGCAAACTCATTTGTATGTATTCAGAACTTGTTTTCTTCCTTTTTTCTCCATTTGATTCTTTTGAAACCATCTGTTGTCAGATGGGTGAGAGGACGAGGGGTCGTGTGTGTATGTGTGTGTGTATATATATATATGTATACATATATATGTGTGTGTGTATATGTATACATATATATGTGTGTGTGTGCATAGGCTTTCATTTGGTGTGTGAGGCCAACTATCCCAGTAGAGACGGTGCTGTGTTTGTTTTGCGGGTGTGTAAATTAGCGGTAATGCGTTTGCTCAGTAATGACGTGGGAGAGCTAATTAGGGCAGTGTTGATGGGTGCATTAATTAGTCTCTAGTGTGTGATGCTAATGAGACCCTGATTCAGGGTGCGTGTTCATGTTTGTATGTGCACAAGAGTGTAAGCCTTGTATCTATAAAGGCCTTCATGTGTCATGTGTCGTGTGTGTGTGTGTGTGTGTGTGTGTAGTCAAATAAAGGATTAGAGAGTGTGGAATTGGGTAAGGAGAGAAAAAGCATGTGAGTCAGGGCCCACATGTTTGCAGTCCTTGTATATGTGTGTGTGTGTGTGTGTGTGTGTGTGTGTGTGTAGTAAAGAGAATTGTGTTTGTGTGTATGAGCTTCCTGTAATCCCGATGACTCCATGATGCTGGTTATACCTGAGTGAACAGCGGTCCCTCCATTCACACCCTGCCCCTCGATCCGGTTGTGGCCTGACAGGGGGCCTCGGGTCCTGTCCCATATCTTACACTCTGCTTAAGAAGGATCGGTGTGTAGCTGGTCACACTGCAATGGTTTTAGCGCAACAGCTGAATTACATTCATAAATTTATCCCGACCTGTAAAAATGTCTGGGACGCTAAACAGACAACACCAGGAAACAAAATGGATGAATTGTTGGGTTTCTTTTTTATAAGCGTGGTCAATGACAGGCTCACTTCACAGATAAGAAGAATATTTTTTTTGTAGGCTGTATTACTAAGGCAGCATGGTGACACTACTCTGTAGCTATTGGCGGTTAGGATGTGACAGCTTGCTCTAAAAATTTATAGCAAATGACTAATACTGGCATTCGTCACAGCAGCGGTGAGAGGCAGGACTGGGTAGGACTGAGACAGGGGATGGGGTACAATGATGGAGGAGATGATGGGGGTGGGGTGGGGTAGCGGTGGTTGTTACTGCCTCTTCTTGTTTTTAGAATCTCACCAGTGTCTCCATTCTAATCATATTTATTCATGACTATCCGGTTATACATAATCCATTGCTATTCCTGTTCAACTGGATCCTTTGCTTCGCCGTGCTGTTGTTCACTTCTTCTCTCCCTCTGCTTTCTCTGGTACAACTGGGGAGAGATAGTGGGGGTGGGGTGGGGGATGGAGGTGGGGGTAGAGAAATATAAATCAGCATGAGAGGTTGGTAGCTCATCCCTTTTTTTTAAAAAAAAAGAAGAAAAAAAACATGGCTCTTCAAGTCCTCCATGGTTCTGGATCTCTTCACCAACAAATACAGCGAGATGATTCATAATTCAGCACAGTTGGCTAGAGTTTCTACTTGCAACAAGAGACGAGTCAAAGGATTGCGAAGATGGACATTTGTCATGCGGGGCTTTACCCAAGAGTTGTTGGTTTCTTTAGCTCAGCCTTTGGTACACCACCCTCCACCTCCCCACCTTTCCACGTTCAGTACAGAATGGTTAGAACTGAGAGGGCTTACCTCGGACCTCCAGTCTGCACTCGACCTCGTCTTCTCCCAGGTCGTTGATTGCCCTGCAGGAGTACTTGCCGCCGTCAAACAGGCCCGGCTTGCGGATATTCAGGGTCAACACACCCTGGTGGTTCTGCATCAGGAACTTGGGGTCTTCCGCGATGATCATTTTGTTTTTCATCCAGATGATCTTGGGCTGAGCGAGTAGAGAGAGGAAGAGGTTAGGAAATGGTGGGTAGGGTGGAGGAGGGGCAGGAAAAGGAGGAGGAGGAAAATCCACAGTTGGGTTGGAGGAGGGAGCGTGGAAAAGCAGTGAGAGGAGGCTTGACAGGAGCGAGAATAGATGGCAGAGGGAAAGAGTGAGAGGTGAAATTGGGTCATAATTTTCCTGCTCAACAAATCTTTGCTGATTTGCAAGAATATGAACTGCGTGTTCAAAGATCTCTCTGCTCCATCTCTTGTTCTAGTGCCAGACATAAAGATACACCCCTCTATCAAGGCATCAACATCTTTTTACTGACTGCTAGACACTTGCTGCTGCTTGGCTCTCAAACACAAATGCTCACACGAGCAAAAAAAAAAAAACCAGTCTATGGTGTATTTTCTCTCTCTCTCTCATACACACACACACACACACACACACACACACACACACACACACACACACACACACACACACACACACACACACACACACACACACACCATCATTATCATTGGTGGTCACTTGGGGTTAAGTATGACTGTCCTCCTTCTAGGTCCTTGTGGCTCTTCAGGTGGGTGTAGAGGCCGATCCTGGAGCCACATATTTTGGGGTAATGTGGGAAAAGGTGTGAAGAAGTGGTTGAGGATGTGGTTTGGGCTTTTCTGGTAACTCGCGCCTTTCTGAGTCTGCGCTTGTTTTCAGTAGCACAGTGGAGGTCATGGTTGTAGCACCCAGCACCCTCATGGACAGCCAGTCTCCAGGCCTCCCTGTTTTTTGATGCTTGTCCCCAGGTGTTAAGGTCGATGTCAAACCTTTTGATGCCGGATTGGTAGAGGGGGTGGAGCAGCGACCGGGATGGCTCAGAGGAGTGGGGGAATTGGCTAGGTACAATTGGGGAGAAAAAGGGGGGAAAACTTTTTGATGTGGGCCTTGATGTTGTCTTTATATCGCTTCTTTTGTCTTTCTGGGGCATGGCATCCTGTCATGAGATGAGAGTAAAGGACTTGTTTTGGGAGGCGAGAGTCAGACATGTAGAGGACATGGCCAGTTCATCTCAGCTGATGTTGTGTGATGGTGGCAGTTACTGGCCTCCTTGAGGATGCTGAAGTTGGTGGGCTTATCCTCCCAGCTGATCTAAAGGATCTTCCTGAGACATCGCTGTTGGTATGCCTTGAGTGCCTTCAGGTGCCTGCAATATGTGGTCCAGGTTTCTGATCCATAGAGTAGGGTGAGTAGCACTACCGCTTTGTACACTAGAATTTTTTTTCTGGCTTGAAGGTTGAGGTTTTCAAAAATCATTTTACTAAATCTTGAGAAAGCCCAGCTGGCACAACTGAGATGATGTTGTATTTCAATGTCAATGTTGGCTTTGGAGGAGAGAAGGCTGCCAAGATATGGGAACTGACCCATGCTTTGGAGTCTGGTGTTGTCTACAGAGATAGATGGAGGAAGAGCAGGTATATTTCGGTTGGGTGGGGGTTGGTAGAGGATATGGGTCTTTTTATGTTAATGGCCAGGTCAAGCTGCTTGTGTACCTTTGCAAAAGCATCCAGTATGTTCTGTAGTTCCTTTTCTATGAGGTACATTAAGGTGTTGTCATCAGTGTACTGCAGCTCTATGATGGATGTGATGGTGGTTTTACCTTTAGCCCTGAATCTGTTAACATTCAGAAGATTCCCATCAGTCCTGTACAGGATTTTGATTCCCTGAGGCAGATCGTATGACCGAGGTGAGGTGAGGTGGATGATGGTGGCAGTAAAGACAGAGAACAGGGTTGGGGCAATGACACAGTCTTGTTTAACTCCTGTGTGGACCTTGAAGGATTCTCTCATCTCCATAA
Organism: Lampris incognitus; assembly: GCF_029633865.1. Classification (NCBI taxonomy): domain Eukaryota; kingdom Metazoa; phylum Chordata; class Actinopteri; order Lampriformes; family Lampridae; genus Lampris; species Lampris incognitus. The sequence goes on along the minus strand of NC_079220.1, from coordinate 31,974,873 downwards.
CTGCTGAGTACTCTAGCTGATGTAGTAGTCACAGTACTCTGATATATTTGTCAGGTCAGCCTATTTTTGACAGAACTAGAGAGAGGGCCTGGCGGTTTATGGAAACAAAAGCTATGATTAAGTCTATGAAGGCCACATACAATGGCTGATTCTGTTCCTGGGCTTTTTCTTGGAGTTGGTGAGCAGTAAAAATCATGTCTATGGTGCCTGGTGTTAGGATGAAAACCACTCTGGGATTCTGGCAGAATGTCATCTGAAATTGGCAGGAGTCTGTTGGCCAAGGCCTTAGCCAGGGCTTCCCTGTGGTGGAAAGCAAGAAAATTCCACGGTAGTTTCCGCACTCAGCTTTGTTCCCTTTCTTAAATATAGAGACAATGAGCACATCCCTAAGTTACACAGGGATTTCCTCTTTTGCTTATATATAAGTAGCAGGGCATGGATATGTCTGAGGAGTGTAGGTCCACCTGCCCTCAGTACTTCTGCCGGTATTCCATCAGGACCAGCAGTCTTGTTGATTTTCATCTTCCTGATGGCATCCTGGACTTCTCTTAGACTAACTAGATGGTGCTGCCATGTCCTCCTCTTTGGGTTGTTGGGGGAGTTGTTGGAGGGCATCCATCTCAGAACTAGAGTCCTGGTTCAAAGGGTCCTGGGAGTGCTCTTTCCACCTCTCTTTGGCTCATTGTCTGTTAACAGTGTGTAACCACCTTTGGAGCAAAGGGGCATTAGACAGCAGTGGCTGGGACCGTATATTGCTTTAGTAGCATCAAAGAAGCCTCTAGTATCCCCAGCATCTGCAAGATGCTGGATCTCAAGGGCCTTCATCGTCCACCACTGGTTCTTCAATTCCCTGACCATGCTTTGGACAGCTGACTTTGCTCTTGCATAGGCAGCTCGTTTGGATCTCAAGGGCCTTCATCGTCCACCACTGGTTCTTCAATTCCCTGACCATGCTTTGGACAGCTGACTTTGCTCTTGCATGGGCAGCTCGTTTATTTTGGCAGTTGATGTCATTCTGCCAGATGGTAAATGCTTGCTTCTTGATGTTGATTAACCATTGGATTTCTAGGTTATTCTCATCAAACCAATGTTGGTGGTTCTTCATTTTATGTCCAAGAGTCGTTTTACAGATGCCAGTGATTGCAGTCCTGAGCATATCCCAGGGGCTTTCAATATCTTCTGGATACTGCTTGGGCATTGATGTACTGAGCATGGCCGGGAACTGTTGACAAGAGGAGGTATCAGTAAGTCTTTCGAGGCTGAGCTTTAGTCGGCTCTGCTTTTTCAGCACCCTTCTTTTCTGGTGAAGTTGGATGGACAGGGTGGAGCAGATAAGGTGAAGGTCCGTCCAGCAGTCATCTGCACTGATCATCAATATGATGGCTAGTACCTCATGTCGGTCTCTTTGATGGATAATAATGTAGTCAATGAGGTACCAGATGTTAGAATGAGGGTGCCTCCAGGTTGTTTTAAATTTGTTCTTCTGGTGGAAGAGTGTGTTAGTGATGATTAGGCTGCATTCTGAGCATGTTGTTAACAGCAGAATGTCATTGGAGTTTGTGTTTCCAACTCCTTCCTTGCCAATTATGCCTCTCCACAAGTTGCAATTTCGTCCCACTCTGGCATTAAAATCTCCAAGCAGGATTAGCTTATCCTCCATGGGGACTTTGGTGAGAACATAGAAGGTCTCCTTTACTTCACCTTGTGAGTGAAGTGTTGAGCATATGCGCTGATGACAGTGATGCTTTGGTTATTTATAAGCACCAATCATATTGTCATCAGGCGTTCATTGATGCCCACAGGAAGCTCAGCAAGGTGGCAAATGAGGCTGTTTTGATGGAAAAGCCCACAAAGTAGATCCTTAGCTCATCAGCTGCTCTTTCTTTCCAGAAAAAAAGTGTAACCACCCTTCTCCTCTTTCAGCTGCCCTTTATCAGCGAGTCGGATTTCAGAGAGTGCGGCAATATCAATGCGGAATTTTATCAGCTCTCGGGCAATGATGTCAGTACGCCGTTCAGGTCGATTGCTGGATTGATTGCCCATGACGGTTCATATGTTCCAGGCTCCAAAATATATGTGTTTCTGTGTCTGACCACATGGTGGTGATCAAGGACGTCGGAACCCGGGGGGGGGGGGGGGGGGGGAGGGACGAGTCCCTTCAACGTGGGGGGGGCGAAAAAGCCCCCCCCAATAAACAAGAATATCCACTACTAGATATTTGCATAAATATATATTATATTGGACATATACTCCCTGTATGTGCCAGAATTCATGTCATTCCCATCTCGCAGTATGTAAAAGTATTAGTTATTAACAACAACAATACAAATTCCCCCCCTCCTCCCCATGTCTTTGGTCCTGGCGGCGGCCCGCTGAGATGTGCTGTGACGCGGCAGTGGCACTCACAACTTTTGAAGGCAGCAACGATGAATCCTCCTTTATTTATCATCACTCACAGGTTTGTAAATTCCCTCACAAACATAGTGTACTTACTCATTTTTAAAAGATAAACATGTCGTTATGATGAAACCTGAGGTTGAAACATATGTATAGTAGTATTTTTGCTCACTCCTGTCAATGCTAGTCAATGAGCGGGAAGGCTAACTTTAACTAGCAGAGACTTTGCGATAGTCACACACAAATAAATTGTAAAGGTTATAATGTTAATACGGAACGGGTTACATTAACCTTATTGTGAATACAATATAGCATTTACATTCATTTCAGAGTACTGTGTTTTGGTAGTTTGATAACTTCATAATGTTGTTAACCAACTACCATGATTTGCCTCAGTGATGTACATATGTCTAGGCTTTACGTTTTTGTCTCAAATAGCTTAAAAATTGTTAAAATTTAGCTGCCGAAATAAAGAAAAAAAATAATCTTCCAGGGGAGGCCTTATCAAATGGACATGAAACGTGTTTTTCTTTGCTGAAAACTGTTGTAAAATGGAAGTTAAACCCCCCCCCCCCCGGGGAGCATGTCCCGGACCCCTCTACACAGTTTTGTCCCCTCCAGTATAAAACTCTCTCCTACGCCCCTGGTAGTGATCCCTCTGGATGCGGTGGTCCAGACACAATGTATGAGGCAGACTATGTTTTGGGCACCCTTTCTCGCCCCCTCCCCAACTGGGGTGAGCAAAGTGGATCCTAAATAGGGCTGCTCAGTAGTGGGTGCAGCAGCTGAGAAGCCCCTCTGCCTCAGTCCCAGGGCTTAGCGACTGATCATACACCCCCCTGCCTGGGTGCCAGGTTGTGGCTAGGGGCTGCCAGACTTCACTGCCCTGCCCCGCCACCTCTTCCTGATTGCCACAGGGCTTTGACCCAGGATGTTTATGGGTTGATCCTTGCGGGAGGACGCCTGCGCGTGACAGCTATTTACGTGGAGTGGCTGATGTGCCTGCAGCCACAACACAGTCGTTGGTGGGGGGGGGGGCAGGGTCCAGTGGCACGGAGAACCAAAACGATTTGGGACCACCCTCTGTTGCAGCCTTCATCCGCCTTCACTGCCATTGTGACCTGGAGACATCTTCCATCAGTTCCGCCGTTGATATCTTTGTTGGATTGCGCTTCGTCTGGACCCCCCTCCCCTCCGGGAACCGCCCCCCCCCCCGACCTATCTGCCTTGGGTTAACCTACCAGGAGCCAAGCTCTGAACAGCATAGCTCTTGGGATCATTGGTGCACGCAAGCTTCTCCACCACGGCAAAGTGGTGATCCACGGTAAGATACACCCACACACACACACACACACACACACACACACACACACACACACACACACACACACACACACACACACACACACACACACACACACACACACAGAGTTACTGTCTGGAAGTCAATACCTTGGGATAGCCACGGACAGCACAGCTGATAGCAGTGGTGTAGCCTGCAACCACACACCTGTCCACCAGGGCCGCTGTAAACTTGGGGGACCTGTTCATGTCCTTCTCTTTAAAGGGCTGGAGGTTATGTGTCAGACCTGGAGAAACAGAGAAAAGCCACACTCTTTCAGACCGTTCACATACTTGTTAAGTTCCCATTCAACATGTGAGTTGTTTAAGAACATTAACTTAGGATCACCAAACAGTCTAATGGAGGTGACCTCATCACATCAGATGCCTTTGTTGACTGTTTGTTGGTTGTTTCTGATGGTTGATTGCTTCCATTGCAAATGTTATGTAATCAATTGCTTGTTTTAATTCGGGGTTATCAGTTCGGGACAGGGATTGGAATGAGAGATGGGTTCAAGGTGGAGGTGGGATTACATCAAGGATTGGCTCTGAGCCCCTTCTTGTTTGCAATGGTGATGGACAGGTCGACGGACGAGATCAGGCAGGAGACCCCATGGACGATGATGTTCACGGATGACATTGTGATCTGTAGCGAGAGTAGGGTGCAGGTTGAGGAGAGCCTGGAGAGGTGGAGGTATGCACTGGAGAGAAGAGGAATGAAAGTCAGTAGGAGCAAGACGGAATACCTATGCGTGAATGAGAGGGAGGACAGAGGAATGGTGAGGATGCAAGGAGTCGAGGTGACGAAGAGAGTGCAGGCAGGGTGGAGTGGGTGGAGCAGAGTGTCAGGAGTGATTTGCAACAGAAGGGTACCAGCAAGAGTTAAAGGGAAGGTTTACAAGATAGTTGTGAGACCAGCTATGTTGTATGGTGTGGAGACAGTGGCACTGATGAAAAGACAGGAGGCAGAGCTGAAGGTGGCAGAGTTGAAGATGCTAAGATTTTCACTGGGAGTAACGAAGAAGGACAGGATTAGGAATGATTATATTAGAGGGACCGTTCAAGTTGGACGGTTTGGAGACAAAGCAAGAGAGGCAAGATTGAGATGGCTTGGACATGTGTGGAGGAGAGATGCTGGGTAAATTGGGAGAAGGATGCTGAATATGGAGCTGCCAGGGAAGAGGAAAAGAGGAAGGCCAACGAGGAGGTTTATGGATGTGGTGAGGGAGGACATGCGGGTGGCTGGTGTGACAGAGGAAGATGCAGAAGACAGGAAGAAATGGAAACGGATGATCCTCTGTGGCGACCCCTAATGGGAGCAGCCGAAAGTAGTAGTAGTAGTAGTTCGGGGCAGGGATCTCATTTCTTTTCATCCACCAGTCACGGGGGCTGGTAGATACACAGGCTTTGTTTTAATGATTTTACCAACCAGATTGTGTTTATGAAGCAGAGAGGAGTCATTGGTTTGCTGCCAAATTGTCTGGTAGAGTAAGCATACACAGCAGCCACGAAAATTTGGCTGGCGGCAGGTGTTGATTTCCCAACCTTTTTTTTTTTAATCATCTCTAGCCAGTGATAAAACCATTATTTAACACTGTGTTACATGATGATTCCCAGTCTATTTGTTTTTCCCTAAAAGATGTGCTCCGGTGTTCCAACAACCAATCACTTATTGCCTCACAAATATCTGAAACTGTGATGCAGTACAGGTGGCGTTAGTGATAAATAGCATAATATAACCCCATCACTGATAACTCTCCTCCATCCTGGTGTCTTGGCGGTGGAATTGCTCTGATCGCCTCTAATGTTGGCAGTCTGGGAATTGAAGCTTACTCTACTGTTGTACTCAATGTGAGTCCTGCTGGATGAGGGAATCCACTAAATGCCTTACAAATGAAAGTAGAAAACTATAAAAGGTGCTATGTGTCGCAGCCTGAGCATGCTGTATTCAGCATCATAACCACGTTATAATGGCATCCTCAGACGTTACGGTGCCTGCATTGCTTTGCATGACCGCTTGCATTTGACTCCCCGGTTCCATTAAGCTCCACCGCACCCAGTGGCCATTCATGTTCTTTTTTTGTTTCTTTTGTATTTTCTCCCCAGTTGTACTTGGCCAATTACCCCACTCTTCCGAGTCGTCCCGGTCGCTGCTCCGACCCCCTCTGCCAATCCGGGGGAGGGCTGCAGACTACCACGTCTCCTCCGATACATGTGGAGTCGCCAGCTGCTTCTTTTCACCTGACAGTGAGGAGTTTCACCACGGGGATGTAGCGTGTGGGAGGATCACGCTTTCCCCCCCCAGTCCCCCCCCCCCTCGAACAGGCGCCTTGACCGATCAGAGGAGGCGCTAGTGCAGCAACCAGGACACATACCCACATATGGCCAATTGATTTGAACCGGCGACACCCGTGTTGGTAGGCAGTGGAATAGATCGTCACGCCACCCGGATGCCCTGCATTAAATGTCCTTAGGCATCGGAGATAATGCTACCACATCACATTGTGTTTTTATTTTTTTTCCCTTTGGTTGATTTGGTGTGATTCTATTACCGGTTTTGGCGATGGCAGCCGTGTTTTTGCTGATGCCAGCCTCGTCACTGAGGCCACAGATGTTTTCACTGAACGCACGGAAGGAATATTCGTTCCCCATGACCAGGTCAGACACCGTGCAGCTGGGCCTACGGTTGTGCTCATAGACCGTGAACCATCCCTGATGAGAGAGAGAGAGTGAGAGAGAGAGTGAGAGAGAGCGCAAGAGAGGGGGGGGGGACTTTAAGAGGCTTAGAGTGGGTCTTGAAGTCTGTGGAGCAGTGGACAATTGTATCCCCGTCATCCATGTTCTTGCAGCTCCACATCAGGTTTCCATTACCTCTCGTATTATTACAACCTGCAAAACACAACTGCACGCACACACACACACACACACAGACACACACACACACAGACACACGCACACACACACACACACACACACACACGCACACACACACACACACCCTGCCCCTCCCTCCAGCCGACAGCCTACCTTGGTCTTCATGTCAGCCTTCTGGATGGTGTAGCCTATGATTTCGCTGTTCCCATCATCTTTGGGGGGCTTCCACTCCAGCGCAGCGTTGAAGCCCCAGATGTCTGTTACATGAACATTAATGGGAGGACCAGGCTTCTCTGAAAATGTGCGTGAGAGACAGAAGAAGGGGTTGGTGGGTTTAGAGAGTTGGGGGGGGGGGGCGTCGGTTGCTGGTTGGGATGAGGAGATGGAGTCTGAAAATGTGTTTGAGGCTGAGAAAAGCACATGAAACATTGCTGGTGAAGATAGATAAACTGATCTGGAGGAGGAGATTTGCAGGGACAAAGCGAGAAATTGACTCTCAGATGCAGATGTATGAAGATGGACAGATTAGCCAGAGCCAGGGTTTAAAGGAAAGTAAGAGAAAAAAAAACAATCACTACATCCATTACAAGAATCACTCTGCCGGCCTGAGACATGCCCCGCCTGACAAGGCACCTCTTTTGTACTCCATCCTATACACGGCAAAGGGGACTACACGTATATAGTTCAGGGCTGTAATGGAACTGCCATTAATCTTGCTCTGCCTGGGCTCTTGTACTGCGCAGTGAGCGACTACAGTGCAAGCACACTGCACAGCTGCACAGCTGCACTGCTGCACTGCTGCATTGCTGCACTGCTGCCCTTCATCCTGTTATAGTGCCCCAGCAGGGCTGTGACACAGACTCTGTGTGTGTGTGTGTGTGTGTGTGTGTGTGTGTGTGTGTGTGTGTGTGTGTGTGTGTGTGTGTGTGTGTGTGCGTTCGTGTGTGTGTATGTTTATGTGTGTTAGTGTGTATGTGTTTGTGTGTGTGTGTGTGTGTGTGTGTGTGTGCGCGCGCGTGTGTATGTGTGCGCGCGCCCATGTGTGTGTCAAGTCAAGTCAATTATATTTGTATAGCCTAATATCACAAATTACAAATTTGCCTCAGTGGGCTTTACAGCAACACAACATCCTGGCCTTAGACCCTCCCATCGGAAAAGGAACAACTCCCTGTGTGTATTTGTGTGTGTCTGTGTGGGTGTGTGTGCGTGCGTGCATGTGTGTGTGTGTATGTGTGTGTCTAAAACAGAGCCAGAATCTCAGAACGTCCCCCCCGAGCAGAGGACGTGACAGCGTAGCTCCACACCCCCACCCCCCACCGCAACACCGACACAACTGCAAAATCCTAATCCAATCCCAGTCTGCACGTAAATAATCCCAAACGGAGCCCCGCCACCTAATCCACCCAACACCCTGACCCCGGGGAGACGTGCCGTAAAATGAGGTATGAGCTGGCGGCCATGGTGGCGGTGCAGGAGACAGGATTACCAGCGAGAGAGCGGAGTCGGTGCTTTCGACAGTCCACGGCTATTGAGTCACAGATCCCCGGGAGTATGAAATTAGGAATTATCATCAAATTAAAAACTCTTGACATGTCACAGATTTGGGTTCACAGCATCATCCCCTTCCAAAGCCTTATTTAACAGTGCCGTGTGAAGTGTGAGCTGTGAGCAGCTGGTCCGGTCCTGAGAAAGACCATGCAATACGGTGTCTCCAGGCCAAGCAAGCGGCGGAAGCCCCCTCCTCTTATCTCACCTACGATTTGAATGTGAATGTCGGCACTGTCTGAGACGTTCTCAATCAGGACAGTCAGGGTGTATTTGCCAGAGTGGGCTCTCTCTGCCGAGCGGATGAAGATGATGGTGTCCACTTCACTGGTCCGAATCCCAACCGTTTTGTCCTCCAGGGGCAAGCCGTCTTTGAACCAGGTCACTATAGGGTGAGGTTTACCCTGTGATGAGGGATGGAGAGTAAAAAAAAAAGTGAAATTAAAATTAGTCTCTTAAGTCGTAATGTCATTTTTGGTATCAAAATAAAGAGTAAAAATCATCTGGTTGAGGTGGTTGTCTGTTTTTTTTGTGTGCACTTGTTTTGTTTTGTCCTGTAGACAAAGTGCTGCGTGTTGACGGGTAGTTGTGATGAATGGGAGTGTGTGCTCTGCACTGCCATTAGGCTTACACTGCAGTGGAAAACACTTGCAAAATTGTCCCAGACTACACTTTACGCTGATTGTTAGCGACAGTAAGTCAGTTATCACCGTGAAGGTTGTTACGCATCGTTAAGTGTTTCTTTGGATACTTTCATCAAAACACATTCACTGATTCCAAATAGTGCACTCCAATAACTTTAGGATCTTTCAGCCACAGAATTTGCCTGTTTTTAGTAAAAACAACAAAATGAAACAATAATTTACCTTTAAATAGCCAATTTCACAGCAAATCTCAGATGCACATCCAAATTCTATCAAAAGGAACCAAAGGAGTGTGTTGGAATACTCTGCAGTGTGATTCAGATGCTCAGTGCCACATTGATGTAAAGGCAAATTAAGATTTTTTAAGCATCTTATGCAACACTCACTTCATAGAGTTTTTTTTTCTGCTCCTGTTAAATGATATGACTAATGTATGTATGTGAGCTCAGTACTTTATGTGAGCTCAGTACTTCAGTAAGATTTACGACTCAGCTTGGCCGGACGTCTAACCTGAAAGGGGATAACCAAGTTGATCTTCTCGCCCACTTTCCTGATGAATTTGGTTCGCAGCTGGCGAGGCATGCGGATCCTTGGTTGCTCTGATGGATGGATAAATCAGAAACAGAAGGAATGTAGAAGTACTGCAGATTTTGTGGTGTGAAGGTGTTTAAATACTGGATGTAAACTTTACAGCATGTACCATCAGAAGGACATGTGTGTTTTTGCATGCATACAAGTGAGCGTGTGTGTGTTCACAATACTATGTGTGTTAACCCACAAGCACACCGGCACTCTCACATGTTATATGTTTAAATACTGGTCTGATATATGTGGAGTGATACATGTGGAGTGAGCTATGTGGAGTGATACGTGTGGAGTGATCTATTTGGTGTGATCTATGTAGAGGGATATATGTGCTGTGGTATATTTAGTGTGATCTATGTGGAGTGATATATGTGGAGTGATCTATGGGGGGTGATACGTGTGGAGTGATATATGTGGAGTGATCTATGGGGAGTGATCTATGGGGAGTGATACATGTGGAGTGATCTATATAGAGTGATCTATAGGGGGTGATCTATGGAGGGGTGATCTATGGTGAGTGATACATGTGGAGTTATCTATAGGGAGTGATACATGTGGAGTGACAGATGTGGAGTGATATATGTAGAGTTATAGCTGTGGAGTGATACATGTTGAGTGATCTATGTGGAGTGATGTGTAGAGTGATATATGTGGCGTGATATATGTGGCGTGATCTATGGGGAGTGACATGTGGAATGATACATGTGGAGTCATCGATGTGGAGTGATACATGTGGGGTGATATGTGGAGTGATACGTGTGGCATGATCTATGTGGTGTGATATATGTGGTGTGGTATATGTGGAGTGATCTATGGGGAGTGATTCGTGTGGAGTGATTCGTGTGGAGTGATATATGTGGAGTGATATATGTGGAGTGATACATATGGAGTGATCTATGGGGAGTGATCTATAGTGAGTGATACATGTGGCGTGATATATGTGGAGTGATCTATATGGAGTGATTTATGTGGAGTGATACACGTGGAGTGATATATGTGGAGGGATCTATGGAGAGTGATATATGTGGAGTTACATATGTGGAGTGATCTATAGGGAGTGATTTAAGTGGAGTGATCAATGGGGAGTGATACATGTGGAGTGATATATACTGTACTGTGGAGAAATACTGTCAGCGGTCTGACTTATAACAAGTGACTCTGACCCATGATCTCTCTGATAGTGACAGCTTGGGACAGGGTGGCGGGGGGGCTGCGCCCTGCCATGTTGACAGCCACCACTCTGAAGAGCATCTTCTCTCCCATGGGCAGACCCTTCACACGGTAGCTGATTTTGTCCACCGGCTCCTGATTGGCCTGCACCCACTGATCACCTGAGACAGGATTGGCAGACAAAGACACTTAAAAAAAATGCAAAAACACACCGGAAAACAAGAAACTATCCCGTGGTTTCAAAAGGATTTTAGGAAAAGTATCTCGACTGAGATGTGACAGAGTTTGTGGTTTTTGGGCCCACTTTATCTATTGCGTTCAGAAAATGATCTAGATGGATTGCATTTTCATCTGCTTGATGTGAGCTTTGTGTATTCCTATCAAAATCGAGTATGTCTTTCCAATGCCAAAATGCTGATTGCCACGAATGTCACTTCCTCTGCTAATACATACATCTGTAAATTTGACAGGAACAACTTTTTTCCCATCTAATCCCCAACCATAAGTGCCTTTATAATCCTTTCTGAAAATGGGGTTACAATCCAAGCCTCTCATCAGCTCTGTGATTTGCATGGAGTTTCAGGGAAGAGCCACAAAGTTTCCTTCTCTTTATGAAGTAGTAATATGTGGACATAGGTCCCGTGACCCTGAATGGGATTAAGCGGGTATTGATAATGGATAGATGGATGGATGCATTATGTAGGTAAAGGACCACCACCAGGGTTAGTTAGGGTGGTCACATCCTACATTTGGTGTATCTGTATGTAGAATTTATGCTTTTTTTGTGTGGATTTTTTCCCCCTTTTCCTTCCCAATTGTATCCGGCCAATTACACTACTCTTCTGAGCCCTCCCGGTCTCTGCTCAACCACCTCTGCCGATCCGGGGAGGGCTGCAGACTACCACATGCCCTCTCCGATACATGTGGAGTAGCCAGCCGCTTCTTTTCACCTGACAGTGAGGAGTTTCACCAGGGGGACGTAGCGCGTGGGAGGATCATGCTATTCCCCACACTTCTCCCTCCTCCCCGAACAGGTGCCCCGACCGACTGAAGTAGGCGCTAGTGCAGCGACCAAGACACATACCCACATCCGGCTTCCTACCCCCAGACACGGCCAATTGTGTCTGTAGGGACGCCCAACCAAGCCAGAGGTAACACGGGGATTCGAACCAGAGAGCCCCGTGTTACCCTTGCATTTTTACTCTATTAGATTTCACTGAGTCACCAAAGACAATTGATAGCAACTGTCCAAATTGTGTCTTTGTCTGGTCTCACTGCATTGTGTATTCATACTTCCTTCTTTGCAGTACTCGATGATGTAGCCGTCGATGCCCCCTGCTCCAACCTTCTCTGGAGGACGCCACTTCAAGGCACAGGTGGTGTCCGTGACATCATCCACCACGAGACGAGTGGGCTCGCTGGTGGTGGCTGAAGGAGAGAGGAGCCAATTAATACAATAACAATATTATGCCTTTTTTTTAAAATGGGAGGGCGGTTTAAGCTTCCTCAAAATAAGCATTATTTTTTTGCAGCGCTTCAGTTAATTAACCAGCCTGCTAATGACAAACTGTAATGCACCAATGGGCATGAAGGGCTTGGAGCTTCCACTGGGTTGAGAGATGCCAATGCCGTTGACTGCAAAGACCCTCATCTCATATAGCACGCCTTCGATCATCTTCTTGGCTTCATACGTGGTGGACTCATAGACATCGAAGTTAAGCTTGGTCCATCTGGACGAGCCAACCTTCTTCCTTTCCATCAGGTACCCTGCAGTGACATCATCATTCACCATTATCACCTCAAAATGACTTCAGTGTGCTGTAAAAGTATTTCTGTGTGGCGAATAGAGTGCAGTCCAGAATGTAGAGTTCTCCTGGGGAGACATCCGATGTTAACATCAGATGTGTGTGTGTGTGTGTGTGTGTGTGTGTGTGTGTGTGTGTGTGTGTGTGTGTGTGTGTTCATGTAAGGGGTACGGGGGTGTAGTTACCTTTAACAGGAACTCCACCGTCAAATGCAGGGGGGTCCCATGAGATGATGGCAAAGTCCTCACCAACTGATGAACATCTGACATTCTCTGGGGGGTCAGGCACATCTGGAGAGACAGGTTAAAGTTAGGGTGTGTGTGTGTGTGGGGGGGGTGAAGACAGAGAAACGAGACAAGACTGGGGTTGTGAGAGACTGCGCAGAAGATATTTTTCTTTATCACTTAGGAAGCATGTGACACACCGTCCAGATGCAGCTGAGAACTCAGAGTAAAAAAAACAAAACAAAAAAAACAACCAAAACCAAGAAAAGCCATCCATCCATCCATTATCCAATCCACTTATCATGTTCTCAGGGATGCTGGAGCCTATCCCAGCAGCCACTGGGCAGCAGGTGGGGACACCCTGGACAGGTTGCCAGTCCATCACAGGGCACACACACACACACACACACACACACACACACACACACACACACACACACACACACACACACACATACATATTCACACCTAGGGGCAATTTAGTACAGCTGATTCACCTGACCTACATGTCTTTGGACTGTGGGAGGAAACCAGAGCCCCCGGAGGAAACCCACACAGACACGGGGAGAACATGCAAACTCCACACAGAGGACAACCCGGGACGACCCCCAAGGTTGGACTACCTCGGGGCTCGAACCCAGGACCTTCTTGCGGTGAAGCGACCGTGCTAACCAGTGTGACACCCCAAGAAAAGAAAAAAACAACAACAAACAGGTAAACTGTGCAATTAAACTGTCCATAGATCCCTGTTAAAACTGCATATATGTTACTCGTCACTGCACGAAATCAAAACAGGGATGTAGCATTTTTCTCATCCCTTCATATTGTTGCTCATATAAACTCTGCAGGCCATTTCAACTGTACTGTCAAAGGTCACAAATGAATAACCTTGTAATACAAACAGGCATTGAAGGAGACTACTTGTGTCAGTAGTTTCCATGGATATACATCATGTATCCGAGTGTATCCATGGTAAAAAAAAAAAAGGAAGATAGGATGCACAGACAGGGAGAAAACGAGGAGTGAAGGAGACAAAGAGCCACTGACCCACGATTTTGACATAGAGTTCAGCCTTGTCCTCTCCAGCCGGGTTGGTCACCGTGATGAAGTACTTGCCCTCATCCTCCCTCTCTGCCCCCTCGATAACGAAGCTGCTCAAGGTCTTTCTCGTCTCCACTCGAACTCTGCCCTCAGCCTCCACCACCACCTTCGACACAAAGCATGACATGTTGGGGAGGTGGGGGGCAACTAACTAACTAACTAACGCTGATGGTCATTATCTCTCATGACAGATTGGTAGGGACGGGATTTTTGTTTGTGTCTATTTGAGATGAATTGAGAGCTAGAGAGACAAAGAAACAGAGGAAAACAGAAAGACAGACAGACAGACAGACAGACAGACAGACAGACAGACAGACAGACAGATAACTAGAGAGACAAACAGACAGACAGCTAGAGAGACAGACAGACAAACAGACAGATAGACAGACGGACAGCTAGAGAGACAGATGGACAGACAACCAGTCAGACAGACAAACAGACAGATGGACAAACAGACAGGCGGATAGAGAGACAGACCAACAGACAGGCAGCTAGAGCGAGACAGATAGACAACAGACCGATAGAGAGACAGATGGACAGACAGACAGCTAGAGAGAGAGAGAGATGGACAAACAAACAGACAGACAGGCAGACAGACAGCGAGAGAGACAGATTGACAAACAGGTAGACAGACAGACAAACAGACAGGCAGACAGACAGGCAGATAGACATACAGACAGATGGACAGACAGACAGCTAGAGCGACAGATGGAGAGAGACAGACAACTAGAGAGGCAGATGGACAGACAGACAGACAGACAGATAGAGAGACAGATGGACAAACAGACAGGCAAATAGATAGATGGACAGACAGACAGCTAGAGAGACAGATGGACAGACAGACAGCTAGAGAGGCAGATGGACAGACAGACAGACAGATAGAGAGAGAGACAGACAGATAGAGAGACAGATGGACAGACAGACAGACAGACACAGATGGACAGACAGACTAACAGATAGAGACAGATAAAGATACAGAAGGACAGACAGATAGACAGACACAGACTAACATAGAGAGACAGACGGACAGACAGACAGATGGAGTGAGGAATAGGCCCCTCACATCGTCTCCTCTCATCCAGCACACGGTTGGTGCTGGTTCTCCTGAGATCTCCACGTCCAGACGCAGCTTGTTTCCAGCCACAACAACAAGAGTGTTCTTACTGCCCGTACTGCTTGTGTCCAGGTGGATTTTGGGTGGGTCTGTCATTATTAACATTACAGGGAGAGCAGAAGCCTTTTACCGTCATGGCAGGCGGAAATGCAGGCTGTATGCAATACATGAAATGCAATCGCGTGTTCGGCTGATGAAAGACATCTTGGATGTATTTTGCTAAAAGGCAATGTTTACCTTGGCGGGGAACATAGTCAATCTTGATTTCTAAGGAAGGACAGAAAAAACACAAATCAGAGGAGTTGAAAACTGTTTTCCATCATATTCTAGCAGAATAATAAACAGCCTTATATTTTCGCACAATTGTCTTTCTTTCTCACCCAGGAAGTTGAGTTTTGCAGAGAGAGAAAGTGCATATCCATCGGGAACGAACGTATAATCTCCAGCATCCTCAGGCTTCACGTCATCGATTGTCAGCTTGTGGATCCTGGGGACATGTTACCAGATGTTACCACGGAGACAACACTCATCCTGACTCACAATTATGCAAAACACAGTTGCCCTGGCAACATGCTCCAGCATGCGGCGTTGCAGCACGAGGAACATACTAAATAGCTTTCACCTCATGTGACCGCTGCTGCCCGGACATGTCTCCTCCCATAGGAGGCGCTCATAAAGAATTACTGACGAGGTCCCAGCAGGGTGTCTGTGTGTTTCTAGTTGAAATTTACAGATGCTAAAGGTTACAGACCTTTGGATGACCTTCTTTTGCATCATTTGGATTCTGTGTGCACGGGTGTAGGCTGTCTGTGTGCATGTAAGCATGCACAATGGTGTAGATGCAAGGTGCTGAACAATACCAACCCACCCCGTACCTTCCTATGTGGGACATTTTGATGCGATCGCTGGGCAGGACCTCCACACCATCTTTGAACCACTTCCCTGTTACTTTCTCATCGGACACTTCACACTTAAACATAGCCTGCTCCGTAGCCTTTACCGTCAGGTCGGCTATACTCTGCAGCACCTCCAGCTCCTTATCTGAAGCGAAGAGGCAGATTTTAAGTGCAAAAGAAAATCAAAATGATTATTGATCCTTCTAGAACGACCGGGATTTCACTCCTACCGGTTTTTAAACTATATTCTGTCAAGATAAATACCCAGTTGAGATATTAATGCATTGCATATGTTAGTAGTCTATTAGGAAACGACTGACACCAAAATTAACATTTTAACAACTATAATACTATTTTTGAACAATTTAAACTTCAGGGAGATATGGTCGAACTTGTATAGCAAAATTGAAAAAGTGAAAATATTACCTGAAAAACAAAACGGAAAACAAATATTGCTAATCTAACAAACGTAACAAGGCCTATAAAACGTGAAATGTACAAAAAGAACTGAAAATAAATATTAGAACAGTACCAAGCAATGACTGGAACTTAAAAACTACTAGAACGACCATGGGTGGTCATTTTGACCGCCACAGTTTTTAAACTCTATATTCTGTCACGATAAATACCCAATTGAGATATTAATGCATTTCATATGTTGGTATGTCTGTTATGCAACTAACTGACACCAAAATTGACATTTTAACAGCTTTAATACTATTGTTCAAACAATTTAAAATGGCCGCTGTCTAACGTCTGTAAATACTGCAACGCCTCGGTGGTAGTCATGGTGTGTCTGTAACGGCGTCTGTAACCAGACATGTTGGCAATAATCAGAAATCAAGTTTAGACTATTACTCTGCACTGGAGGATGCTATTGTGTTTCTAGGACACAGCAATGAACTTCGCGAATGAAATGACGCGACCAACACACGTCGTAAATAGTGACATGACGCGTACGATCACGTGCAAATTATGAGGCGTCTTTTTGACGGCTCATGGTCGTTTTAGGTAGATCTTATAACTTTTTTCTGCAATTGATCTAAAACTCATTTTAAATGCAAATATATAAGCAATTTTAGGAGAATTCAGGGAGCGACAGGTCTCTTTTCCCCCCACAAAGTTATTAAACTTTGAGAATCCAAAACAGTCAAAATGACTGTTTTGGTCATTCTAGTGCTGGTTTGTGATGTGTCAGTTATCTGATTATGATGATTCGACATATTGCAAGTGTTGGCTTAGACAGACAGCAGAGCCTGTTGTGACCCTGACAGATGGAAAAAGTACCTTCGACCTCAAGCTCAGCTTTTGACTCCCCACCATTAGTAAAAGCATAATATGTCCCAATGTCCTCCTTTGTAGCCTCGTTAATGATCAGAATGTGTCTCTTCCCATCCTTCTTAAACCTGTACTTAGAACCCGCTGATTCTCTGGTCAGCTCCACTCCATCTTTCATCCTGAAATACACACACACACACACACACACACACACACACACACACACACACACACACACACACACATTTCAGAGACCATTCAACAGAGGGGGAGGGACATTGGGAGAAGACTATCCAGATTAAGAGTTAATGGAGGGAATAAAATGTTGCATGCACACGTACCGTCTCATATGAAACCAGAGAAAAAGACAAGTGGGTTATGCTGACATTAGCCAGAATTAGGAATTCATCAGTCTTAATTTAATTCATTTTGATTGCTTTTTTTTGTGCTCAACAGAAGCTCAGTTTCCATTTTTTCAGAGCTATTCGGCTTATTTGGTTATCAGGGGATTCATAAACCCTGAAACAACAAACCCTTAATAGGATGGAAGACTGTGAAAAAAAATCCCTTACAGACTGAAAGAATCATTTCTGGATTGGACTGAGTTGAAGGATGTTAGTTATACTAACTCCCTCATAACTCCCTTACTTACCATTTGACATTAGCTCCTTCCTCAGACACCTCCACCTCAAACTCCACCTTCTCACCCACCACAGTGTGGACGTCATCCAGCAGCTTGGTGATAGTGACTGGTGGCTCTGAGGATGCGCGCGCGTGCAAACACACACACACACACACACACACACACACACACACACACACACACACACACACACACACACACACACACACACACACACACACACACACACACACACACACACACACACACACACACACACCCTTTAATGTGAGCCCAGAGCAGAGTAATGCAGACAGAACAGGAAGAATGGTGTGAACAGAGTAGTATTATTGGCTAAAGTCGGCTGCAAAGCCCTTGATTTGAATATAATTTCAACGTTACAGAAACGTGATTTTTCAGAGGAGTTTCAAAAATTCTTACCTGTCTATATTTTTAAGAGCTGCCCCCCCCCCAAAAAAATTGATTTGATTTATGGGAGAATCTCTTTTACTTTTTCTCTGAAGTAACTGAGTACTTGAAACAAGCTACTCTTTTGATGTTCCCTAATTAATAGCACTTTGATTTGAGCAAAAGATTCAAGAGTCAGGATGCAGTACCTTATTGCCACACCAACTTACTTGCTAGTTGTTATCTGTTATAGTGAGCTCAGACAGGAAACAAAAGCACATCAGCAGTCACACAACATGGAGACACAAAAGACAGTGTAGCAGCAGGACATGGATGGAGTGCAGAATGGAGTGAAGGACGGGGTGAGGGATGGAGCGAAGGATGGAGTGAGGGATGGAGCGAAGGGCTGGTCCACTGTAAAGACTGCTGTTACTGCACAACTGTGCACTGTGCAATTGTCAGAAGTGAAAGGTGATGTGCTTTTGGTTGAGTAAAGCATGGCAGCACTCTTTCAATCTCTGGTAATGGACAACATTTGTCACACGCTGCTCTATTCCCATCTCATCTCATCTCATCTCATCTCATCTTCAGCCGCTTCTCCGGGGTCGGATCACGGTGGCAGCAAGCTAAGTAGGGCACTCCAGACGTCCCTCTCCCCAGCAATGCCCTCCAGCACCTCCTGGGGGATCCCAAGGTGTTCCCAGGCCAGATTGGACATGTAGTACCTCCAGCGAGTTCTGGGTCTACCCAGTTGGACATGCTCAGAAAATCTCCAAAGGAAGGTGCCCAGGAGGCATCCTAATCAGTGCCCGAACCACCTCAACTGGCTCCTTTTGACGCGAAGGAGCAGCGGCTCCACTCCGAGCTCCCTCCGCATGTCCGAGCTCCTCACCCTATCTCTAAGGCTGAGCCCAGACACCCTTTGGAGGAAATTAATTTTAGTCACTTGTATCCGGGATCTCACCCTTTTGGTCACTACCCAAAGCTCATGACCATAGGTGAGGGTTGGAATGAAGACTGACTGGTAAATTGAGATCTTTGCCTTCCAGCTCAGCTCCTTTTTCACCACAACGGTCTGGTACAACGTCCGCATTACTGCTGATGCTGCACCAATCCACCCGTCAATCTCCCGCTCCATCCTACCCTCACTCGTGAACAAGACCCCGAGATACCTGAACTCCTTCACTTAAGGCAACAACTCATCCGCAACCCGGATGGAGAAATCCACCATTTTCCGGTAGAGAATCATGGCCTCTGACTTGGAGGTGCTGACTCTCTGTTCTGTTCTAGTACTTTGGAAAAAGACGAATAGAAAATGTATCAGCTATGGGATTTGATGCCATGTCTTCATCAACATGGTCTGCTCCCTGTCTGACACCACCGAGCACCGTGTGTCTGCAGAGTGTGGCTCAGGTTTTGTTGATGGTACAGTCTTATATCTTGGATTTATTCAAATGACAAACAATAATACCCCAAATGTTCCTCTCATGGCTGCTTTTCTACAGTGTTCCAGTAGTAAAGGTTGAGAGCATCACTGGGTGATGCCTGGATGTTTTGCTAGCCCAACTTCCATAAAACTTTCACACTCACACATTTCCATAGGCGCCATACCTGGCCTAAATATGACAATGCATTTATGCAATCAGCCATAGAGAAATAACATACAAGACATAGATTTAAAACTCAAACAATTCAGTCTTCACAGTCAATGTAAAAAGTTAGCATGCAGACCACACGGCCATGCTTTGCAGGGCAGAGAAGAAGAGTGGCAGGGGCACGTTGTGTGTCTTAAAACACGAGGAAAAAAACGATGCAGACATACAAAGGAAACTGAGCTGTGAAGCCTTCCTACTCTCTATAAAAACCTGCCATTCAAAACCCAGCTGAGAACCTTTGTCTCTGGAGAGGAAGGATTCTCAAAATGAGGTGAGTTGTGTACCTTTGACAAAGACCTCCGTAAAGCATTTCTCCTCCTCCACCACACACTCGTAGGCTGCATCATCCGACAGGTTGCACTTGTTGATGGTGAGC
The DNA here is from genome assembly GCF_029633865.1 of Lampris incognitus. Lineage (NCBI taxonomy): Eukaryota > Metazoa > Chordata > Actinopteri > Lampriformes > Lampridae > Lampris > Lampris incognitus. The sequence goes on along the minus strand of NC_079220.1, from coordinate 31,954,838 downwards.
GTCCGTTTGTTGCCCACGCTCTCAAACACATATCTGGCCAGGGGAAGAAAGGTGGGGGAAGATTGTGTGAGGAGAGGGAGGAAGCAAGAGAGAGAGAGAGGGAGAGAGACAGAGAGAGAGGGAGGGAGTGTGTGTGTTTGTTTGTGAGAGAGAGAGAGAGAGAGAGAGAGAGAGAGAGAGAGAGAGAGAGAGAGAGAGAGAGAGAGAGAGAGAGAGGGAGGAAGCAAGAGAGAGGGACGGAGGGAGAGAGAGAGAGAGAGAGAGAGGGAGTGTGTGTGTGTGTGAGAGAGAGAGAGTGAGCGAGGGAGGAAGCAAGAGAGGGGGGGAGGAAGCGAGAGAGAGAGAGGGAATGTGTGTGTGTGTGAGAGAGAGAGAGAGAGAGAGAGAGAGAGAGAGAGAGAGAGAGAGAGAGAGGGAGGAAGCAAGAGAGAGAGATTGTAAATGACTGCTTTCAACCCACTGAGACAGTGAAATGCAAGAACCTGTAGATAAAAGCTTCAGCTGAATGATTCACAAACTTAGAGACTGAGACCTGAGACTGAGACACACACGAACTTAGCATCACACACACACACACACACACACACACACACACACACACACACACACACACACACACACACACACACACACACACACACACACACACACACACACACACACACACACACAATTTCTCTCTACAATAGTGTTATTTGGCTCACTTGGCTGATGGTTTGATTTCCTGTCCGTTCTTGAGCCACTTGACCTGAGCATTGGAGTTGGTCACTTCCACACTCAGTTGGATCCTCTTGCCCTTGTCCACTGAATAAGCTGAATCCAGCTTCCTTAGAAAAGCTGACAAGGAAGTTCTCCAGTTAATAACCACTGATGTGACACTCACCATCCAACCACCAGCCCAGAAGCAGTCAGCATGCTGTGTCCCGCCAGGCATCCCAGACAGTATAACCTCTCCCCTGAGGCCTCCATATGCCTGGTATTTACTTCCCACTACATCAGAGAGCTCTGCTCTAGTTTCCTTGCCCACTACCTCACTGCTAGAGCTCAGTCTGTTTGTCTGCACCAAGTAACTCGCTTCTCGCTCGCTCTCTCTCTCTCTCTCTCTCTCTCTCTCTCTCTCTCTCTCTCTCTCTCTCTCTCTCTCTCTTTCTCTCTCTCGCTCACCGTCACTCTTTTTGGGCTCCACCTTCTTCATCTTCTTTAGCCTCTTCAGCATGCCCCGGAGGTCGGTGATGCCGTATTCAAAGGCAATCTTCTCGTAGTCACAGGGCTTCGCTTCCTTCAGGATTTCCCACACATCCACTTCCTCTTTGGGCTCATCTTGCTTCTTCTTCTCCCTGTGTGTGTGTGTGTGTGTGTGTGTGTGTGTGTGTGTGTGTGTGTGTGTGTGTGTGTGTGTGTGTGTGTGTGTGTGTGTGAAAATGACAGTGAGTGAAGCTCAATTGTGAGTGTGATGCCATAGAAGTGAATGTACATCTCACTGCTGAAGTGTCATTCTTACCTTTTCTTAAGCAGGGCGCTGAAGTCTAGATCCCCCGCATCCTCACCTGCATCACCACTGGGGACAGAGAGAGAGAAGAAAGGAATTGGAGGATCAGCTTCCTTTCAAACAAATATGAGACACTTTTCATGTCTTTCTTTCTTAGCACCACGCTGCATAAAAGCAGAGTTGTGCTATTTGCAAAGCGGAGGAATGATGGAGGGATGCTGTTCCCTCTGATTTCTCTGTTAGTGCAGGGCATTAATTCTCAAATAAGGTGAAACATCAAAATTAGACAAGCGATCTAGACAAAAATAATTGCATTTGTTGTAAAACAAGCAGGACAAAACAAGGCTCCATATCTTCCTTAAAACAAGGAAGTGAGGCATCGCCTGAAGCATTGTTACCACGCCTTCTGTGATGTTTTGCTGGTGAACAGCCGCGTCAGTGTGGCAGGGCATCGGCGAAAACGAGCAAGAATGTGAATACATTCACACGTCCCCTTTTGTCTTTTTTACAGTGAACAGACCTGAAATATTACAATACACAACTGCAAAATCAACAAAGGCGACATGAGCGTATACCTGCACGCCAACACGACAGGTATACGCAGGTTCTAATGAACCTGGTACTGAATTTTTTTTTCTTCTTTTGTGGATTTTTGATAGATGTTAAGATGGGGGGGAGGGGTGAGTCTACATGCTGCCTTTATACTTTAAAATGAAAGCGAGAACTGCAATAATCTGATGAAAAATATGCAAATATTAGTGAGACGACATTCTTTTCCAATAAACCAAGACACACACACACATACACATACACAAACACACACACACACACACATATATATATATATATGGGAAAGCATAAAGTGAAAGGCAAAGCCAAGTGGCTGGGAGAGTGTACAGGAATATCTGTACTGAATACAGACTGGAAGTCCCCAAGTCCAAATGGGAAACACCACCAAAGGTGGTTGGGAATGGTCGACCTAAGATCCTGTGGGACTTCAAGTTCCACATTGACAAGCAGGAGCTGGCTAACCAACCAGACATTGTGGTGGTCGACAAGGAACAGAAGACAGCAGTAGTGATCGACGCAGCAATCTCGAGTGAAGGCAACATCAGGAAGAAAGAGCATGAGAAGCTAGAGAAATACCAGGGCTGAAGGAAGCACTAGATCGGATGTGGAAAGTGAAATCCACCGTAGTCCCAGTGGTAATAGGCGCACCAGGGGCTGTGACCCCCAAACTGGGAGAGTGCCTCCAGCAGATTCCAGGAACAACATCTGAGGTCTCTGTCCAGAAGAGTGTGGTCCTAGGAACAGCTAAGATACTGCACAGAACCCTCAAACTCCCAGGCTTCTGGTAGAGGACCCGAGCTTGAGGAAGACACACACCACCCGAAAAAGAGTGAGAGAGAGACTTTTTATAAGTCAAAGGACACAAAGACTTGATGAAATGCAGGGGAGTACACTGGTCAGTTTAAAGCCCTAATAACCCTTTATCCAATTTCTTATGCACTTTTGAAAGTGTCTACAGCTACTGAACAGAGGGTAATAAGTCATATAATCAAAGGAGACATCCTTCACCTGGGTTATAACAAGCAGATGAATATATGTGTAATGGTTTCCAAAAGCTGTCTAGAGGTCAGCATGGTGATGGATTCTGGCAGCTCTGTTATAATGTAGGCTGCCTTTCCAGGCAAGATTTTACACCACTGGAGCTTTCAAGAATGTTGGAGAAATGCGTCTTGATTTAAAGTTATTCTGATGGATTAGATTTATAACTCATTAGTTATGGCTCTTCCATTGACCTTATGTCAACCCAACAGAGATGGTGGTCGATTACGGGAGAATCTGGAGCAGTGTCTAAGACGCCGTCCACTACCATCATTGAAACATCAGCTGACAGAAGTCGTTGTGGAAATGATGTCGCATCTGTCCAATAGTGTGTCACGCTAATTTAGGAGTAAATACACTATTGTGAAAGCAAAAAGCAGACGGGCAATGCTTCTCTCTTGCAGATGCAGGTCCACGCACAGTGGTGGAATCACATTCAGAAGTAATCTGCAGCAATATCCTGGTTCTATATGAACCCTTTTCCGTCTACCACCCACACATATGAGAAGAAATAGCTACATTATGCCATCTAAAACACATGAACAGAACTCGGGATCCCAGAAACCTGAAGGTGTCCACAGCAGACACAGTGCTGTTGAGTATGGTGTGTGTGTGGGGGGGGGGGGGCTCCACCTTAAGCCCATTGTCATCTTCACAGTTTTGAGCATGTTCAGCTCCTGGTTGTTATGACCACACCAGAGGGCCAGCTGATCAACCTCCTGTTCACATGCAGACTCGTCACCATTCCAGATGAGGCCGATGATTGTTGTGTCATCTGCAAACTTCAGGAGTTTAACTGATGGGTCTCCTGAGGTAAAATCAATTGTGTAGATGGAGAAGAGCAAAGGGGAGAGCACACATCTCTGGGCAGCGACAGTGCTGACTGTCCGGGTGCTGGATGTGATTTTCCCCAGCCTGACCTGCTGCCTCCTGTCTGTCGGGAAGTTGTTTTTTTGGTGGCTTTTCCCCCCTTTTTTCTCCCCAATTGCGTTTGGCCAATTACCCCACTCTTCCGAGCCGTCCCGATCACAGCTTCCCACCCTTTGCCAATTCGGGGAGGGCTGCAGACTACCACATGCCTTCTCCAATACGTGTGGAGTTGCCAGCTACTTCTTTTCACCTGACAGTGAGGAGTTTCGCCAGGGGGATGTAGCACATGGGAGGATCATGCTATTCCCCCCAGTTCCCCCTCCCCCCTGAACAGGTGCCCCGACCGACCAGAGGAGGCGCTAGTGTAGCAACCAGGACACATACCCACATCCAGCTTCCCACCTGCAGACACGGCCAATTGTGTCTGTAGGGACGCCCGAACAAGCCGGAGGTAACACTGGGATTTGAACCAGTAATCCCCATGTTGGTAGGCAACAGAATAGACCACTGCACTACCCAGACGCCCTCTGTCAGGAGGTTTTTAATCCACTGACAGTTTGGGACGGGCACAGTGAGCTGGGTGAGTTTGGTGTGTAGGACTTCTGGAATGATGGTGTTGAATGCTGAACTGAAGTCCACGAACAGGAACCTTGCATAAGTCCCTGGGGAGTCGAGGTATATAAGGATGTAGTGCAGTCCCATGTTGACTGCATCTTCCACTGACCTGTTTGCCCAGTAGGCAAAATGCAGGGGGCCCAGCAGGGGTCCTGTGATGTCCTTCAGGTGGAAAAATGCCAGTCTCTCGAAGGACTTCATGACCACAGGCGTCAGGATGATGGGCCTGTAGTCCTTTAGTCCAATTATGGAGGGTTCCTTGCGGACTGGGAAGCTAGAGAGCATTTCAAGCAGGAGGGGACTTCACACAGCTCCAGTGATCTGTTGAAGATCTGTGTGAAGATGGGGGCCAGCTGGTCTGTACAGACTTTCAGACAGGAGGGTGACACACCATCCGGGTCTGGTGCCTCCCTAATCTGTCTCTGGAAGGGCTGACACACATCCTTTTCACAGATGTGTGTCAGCCCTTGGAAAGAGTGACGTGTCAATTGTCAAAGCAGTGCAGGTCCCTCAGGCCCCTTGCCTCATTCAGGCAATGAGGATATGTGGAGTTATGGACTGAGCCCTGGTCAAGAGGCAGGTGGCATTGGGCGTGTCCCAACAAGTCACCAGACAAGGCCAAATTAATATGTCTCCTCTTTTTCAGGTGTAGTAGTGCAGGTACAGCAATAGGAGCCTAGGAAATTAATGACAGCAGTGGGGTTTCCATCAACTAGTTTATGCAAAATTTGACATTTTGAGTGGAAAAGTGCTGAATGGAAATGCAAAATTTTGGAAAAAGTAAATCCCAAATATCTCAAAAAAAGTGTATATGCTCACTTTGTGTTTGGTCTTATTAATTCATTAACTACCAGAGGACCCCTCTCACATTGTGTACTTTTACTAGGTGCCTGACTTGTGTTTCAAGGGCATTTCACCATGTCATCCATTATCAATATGTTGGAAGTTTTTACCCACTCCCAACTCCTCTGCTGTTTTCTCTAAATATATTTTATAGTTATTTAGTCATGTTCTATACTTGGTTAACTGAATTCAGGGTTGCATGTGGCTGTGACCTGAATTGGGTGCAAGGCAAGAAGAGATCCCTGACATGGTGTCAGCTGCAGGACATATTCTCACTCACATTCACACCTATGGCCGAATTAAGAGTTCAGAATGAACCTAATCTGCATGTGCCCAGACTGTGGGAGGAAACCTGTGCGAGCACAGGGACAACATGAAATAGTTCTAAAATAAAGTTAATGACATCTTGTCCAAAACACAGTGTTAGGCCAGCCATTTTCATGTTGTGTCCTCCATCTCAACCTTTCTTTCTCATTCAAGTTCCAGTCAAGTAAAAATGCTGTGTATATCTTAAAACAGTGATTCAGGGGGTGTCCGGGTAGCGCAGCGGTCTATTATGTTGCCTACCAACATGGGGATCGCTGGTTCGAATCTCTGTGTTACCTCCGGCTTGGTCGGGCATCCCTACAGACACAATTGGCCGTGTCTGCGGGTGGGAAGCCGGATGTGGGTATGTGTCCTGGTCGCTGCACTAGCGCCTCCTCTGGCCGGTCAGGATGCTTGCTCAGGGGGGAGGGGGAACTGGGGGGATAGCGTGATCCTCCCATGCGCTACGTCCCCCTGGTGAAGCACCTCACTGTCAGGTGAAAAGAAGCGGCTGGCGACTCCACATGTATCGGAGGAGGCATATGGTAGTCTGCAGCCCTCCCCGGATCGGCAGAGGGAGTGGAGCAGAGATCGGGACAGCTCGGAAGAGTGGGGTAATTGGCCAAGTAAAATTGGGAGGAAAAGCCCCCCCCCCCCAAAAAAAAACAAAAGAAACAGTAATTCAAAAGAATTAGAGACAGTGAATTGTCAGCTAATCTCTGTTCAGACAGGAAACATATGGAAGCGCTGTTATTGGCTGAGAAAGTGAAAGAAAAAAAAACCTGACACAGATAGTTTACACAAACACAGAGAAAGTGAGAGGAGTGATTAAGACCGATGGTGCGAAAAAGACGGAGAGGAAATTGAGCAAAAGTGAAACTGATGCTTGGCAAATAGAAGCAGACTCCGTGGAGAGCGTGTAACTGACACACACGCTTGTCTTTTCGGGAAACAAAAAAAAAAAGGAAAAAAAAGCCAACAGGCCGTGAGGGTCAAGGTGAGGCAAAAACACACAGCAACCAAACAAAAAACAAAAAACAGACTCGCATAGATGTGACTGAGAGAGAGATGTCAGACAGGCTGACTGCTACAAAGCCAAATGTGACTGAAGGATAGACAGACAGCACGGGCGCAGACGCTCGTGGAGACGCTGACGGATGCCCCGAGGCAGAGCTCTAGAGGAGCACAGGGGAGGTGGTGTGATGGGTGACACACTGAACAGACCCTTGCTGACACTGACACTCACGATCGCTTAAACGCCTCCAGGATGTTGGCCTGCTGCTCCTCTTGTACAGCTGTAAGCAGACAGAGAAAAGGGGGTTTGGGTGGGGTGGGGGTGTCTAGTTGGAGTCGGGCTAGGTTAATTCATTACACAGTCGTCTGACTGGCAAAGGAAAACTGGACTGATGACCTCGCTAAGCCGCTAAATGATAGAACCTCATGTGTATTACATTCACTGAGTTATTGGCTGATAAATCCAGTTAGGTAGTAATGGTAGCTCTTCAGAATGGGAGATGACAACGATGTGATTAAGTGTGTGTGTGTGTGTGTGTGTGTGTCTCAGGACCCCCACCCTCCACGGAGACTTCAAATGTGCAGCTGTCGCACTTGTCTTTGGAGGTGACCTCGCAGCGGTAGCCACCTGCGTCCCCGTCCACCACTTTGATGATGCTCATCGCATAAGTGTAGATCTGCCATAGGGGAGAGAATGATGAGCTGGAAACACACCTTCATACAAACATAGGGACTCGCAAATGCAGGGACCACAGAGTGTACAAAACGGAGGGAATACAATGTACATGTTTCTGTGTATTGCCACACACAGAAACACACATTTTCAGACATACACATACACACATACACACACACGTATACTTAGGTCACTTTTGGGTACCCAGCACTGACTTGCGTCATTCCCTGAAGGTTTACACTAACCTTAATCATAACTGACACATGCCTAACCCCAAACTTTAGGTCGGAGAGATACTCGGTTTTGTTGTTCGTTGGTTGTGCACGCCCTTGGAAATTAACGCTACGCGTCTGCAAGATGCAATACACTCATGAGTTGCTCCTTATCAGATGTAAGGGTCTAAGTACCCCTGTGTTGCTGCAAAGCCCAATGAGGCAAATTTGTGACTTGTGATAATGGGCTGTACAATTAAAATTGACTTGACTTGACGGTAGGGGCAGTGTAGGGGAAGTTTGGGGATGTGGCTGCAGCACAGTGACAAATACGCTTGTCGGAGTAGCTGGCATGTTAGAAGTTGATGCAGAATCCTGAAAAAAAAAGAAAAAGAAAACAAGTATATTTTTGCATGTTTCTCTCGTGGATCTAAATGCTCTCTTTTTTTCCGGTTCTGTATTGTGTTACATTGCATTGAATAAGATTAATTCCCCGAGAAACTCTTGTTGTGTTTGCAAAATGTATTGTTTGAAAAAACTTTTCTCAATAAACTTTAAAAAAAAAAGAGTCTGAGACTGTTATGTCCGTGCATGGCGAAAAATGTTCGAAAAAGGAAGTGGGGATGGTGCCGATGGTGTGTTTTGTCTATTTATATCCTTAGTTCTCTGTGTGCCCTCCAGTAGAATGCTCCAGTAACACACAAGCACATAGGCAAGTATGTGAACAATTCCGTTCACGATGCAAACAGCTGTCTTCGCGATCGCATGGTTCAAAATCAAATATATCTCAGGCCTTACCCTGATCTTAACGAGTAGCTGAACCCTAAACCATCTTAATGTGTGCTGACAGCTACAGGTTAAAAAATATGTAAAGGTTAAAACAAGGCAGGCTGGCAGTGTATCTCCCTCACTCAATCAATATTAATAAACATAATCCCAGATTTGTCTTTGACACTGTAGCTAAATGTATTAAAAAGCAGCAGTCTATTAGCTGCTCACCATTCATGGCCCATGAGTTTCTAGACTTTTCTGCAATTAGGTTGATGAGATCATACACACAATTGGTTCTTCAACACCAGCTACTCCTGCCGATCCTGTCTTACCAAATTCATATCTATAAAATGAGTCACTGATAGTCCCTGTTATTACATCTTTTGAGACTATATCTCATGATACTTTGACCAAGCTTGTGTCAGCTTCTAAACCAACTACTTGCCTACCAGCTAAACTTTTTAAAGACCTCTAGCCTTTGCTGGGATCTACAATGCTGGGTATTGTTAATTTATCACTTACTACTGGCACTGTTACCAGCAGTTTTAAGAAGCTGTGGTCAAACTTCAACCACACCTCGAATCACACCTCGATCCAGGTTCTCTTAATAATTTTTTACTAGTTTCTAATCTTCCATTCTTTTCTAAAACACTTAAGAGAGTTGTGTATCAAAAACTTTTGACCCATATAGAAAAAAACAATCTATATGGATTTTTTCATTCAGCTTGCAAGGCCTGTCACTCCTCTGAAACTGCTCTGACCAGAGTGGTGAATGACCTTCTACTTGCAATTGGTTCTGATTCCACCTCTGTGCTTCTACTACTGGACCTCAGTGCAGCCTTTGACACCACTGATCACTGTATACTATTGGAATAAATTGCAATATTGGTGTCTCTGGCTTATCTCTGTCTTGGCTTATAAGTAAGATAAGTCCTACTTATCTGGAAGAACACATTGTTTCTACTATAATAAAATCACATCAAATTCTCTGATGTTAAATATGGCATACCTCAGGGCTCAGTTCTTGGCCCTCTACATTTCTCTCTTTATATTTCCCCTATTGGCTAAATTATACGCAATCATGGAATAAATTTCCATTGCTAAGCGGATGATACTCAGCTGTATATGTGCCTATAAGGGCTGATGATTGTACAAATGTCCAATTTTAGAGACCTGATTGGCTGCTGTGAAAAATTTGATGTCACTAAATTTCCTGTTTTTCAATTCCTGTGTAATTGAGATTCTGTTCGTTGGCTCTGCTAGACACAGATACCAATTTGATCAAGTAACAATAACAATTGACAACTCTGTGGTTTCACAAAGTGTAGCAGCCCAAATTGTTGGTGTTACATTTGATCCAAGCCTTTCCTTTGATAAGCATGTTAAAGAAATCACCAAGACTGCCTTATTTCACTTGCGTAACATAGATAAAATTCTGTCTTTCCTGTCCATGGCTGACACAGAGACTCTAATACATGCATTTGTTTCATCCAGACTTGATTACTGTGATGTTCTGTTTTCAGGTCTGCCACATGCTAGTAATAAAATTCTTCAGATGGTTCAAAATGCTGCAGCTAGAATCCTAATTAAAGCTAGAAAATTTGACCATATTACACCAATTTTTGCCTCCCCTCATTGACTTCCTATCTATGTTAGATCAGACTTCAAGTTGCTTCTGCTGACTTGTAAAATCCTAAAAGGGCTTGCCCCATAATACCTGTCTGATCTCCTTAAACCGTTTATTCCATCTTAAGCTCTCTCCTCTCAAAATACAGGGCTCCTGTGTGTACCGAAAGCTAAAAAGAAATCACTTGGTGGCAGGGCCTTTTTCTAAAGGTCCCATTCTTGTGGAATAATCTGCCTGCTGCCATCAGAACATCAGAGGGTGTTGGGTCTTTTGAATCCAAACCTAAAGCTAATCTTTTTGCCTTAACCTACCTACAATTAGTTGCCTTTAAATTGAATGCTTCGCTACCTGTTCTGCATGGCGGGTCGGTTTCTGTCTCAATGAATTTACCAATCACTGTTCTGCCAAAGAGATTATAGAGTATAGACTATTGCAAACTGTTCTCACATCTTTTCTCACTTGCCAAATAATGTCTTCTTTCTCTCTACCTGTGTATGTGAATGGTGTGATGTGAGTCTCCGCTGAGTGCACGTGTCTGTCCTCCTCCCAAGTTTCCATGGGTGGTCGCCACCTGGAAACTGCTTGGCATCCTCCTCATCACATTCTTTATATAGCTTAAAAATCCATACAATTTTATTATCCTGTTTCAATTTTATATCCTTCTCTGACTCTGAAGTGTGACTAATTTTTTCTTGTCTCTTCTCCTGTTTAATTGAATGGTATGATGTGAGTCTCCCCTGTGTGCATGTGTAGTCTGTTCTGCCAGGTCTACATGGTGATGGTGGTTGTGTGGCTCAGGCTGTTCTGGTGGCATCTGGACACTGCTTGGCATCCTCCTCATCATATTCTTCATATATCTTATAATTCCATTATAATCTGTTATCCTCTTTCAATCTTGTATTCTGTAAATTGTGTTTTATTCTGTTCACACAACATCCGTTGCATGTCTATCCATCTTGGGAGAGAGATCTCTGTTGCTCTCCCTGGGTTTTCTTATTATTTTATTCTTCCTATTAAAAGGGTTTTCATAGGAAGTTGTTCCTTAACCAATGTGAGGGTCTAAGGACCAGACCGCTGTAAAGCCCACTGAGGCAAATTTGTAATTTTTGATATTGAGCTGGACAAATAAAAATTTACTTGACTTGACTCTGTGATGTCAGCATAGCAGGATAAACACAGCTGCAGTTAATAACATTAATAATGGGTATGTTTGATTCCGGTGTACCTGCACACCTATCAGCATTGAAAGACACACAGACAGAACCAAAACTAACAATTGTCTATAGTACTGTGAATACTGGTTCTTTGTCACACCTACATCCAACAGATCCATTATTAATGTTAATAGCTACAGCAGTGTTTATCCTGCTATGCTAACATCAGAGTACCAAGACCAGCCGGCCATGTTTTTAACCTTTACATGTTTTTTTAATCCATAGATGTCAGCTAATTCACTAAAATGCTCTAGTGTTTACTTACCCTTTAACCTAACACCAAGGAAAACAGAAATTGTTTCATATCATGCTGAATGCAACTGTAGCGAAACTGAATTGGGGAAACCAAATTTGTTCTTCAATAGACATGCTGTACTTGAAGTAAAACATTTGTCCCCAAATGTGGCTTATGACACACAAACACACACACACACACACACACACACACACACACACACACACACACACACACACACACACACACACACAAACACACACCTTGGTGTTCCTATCATAGGTCTCTTTGAACTGCAGGTGCTTCCCAGCTTTGCTCCCCAAGTCGAGCCACTTCCCCTTCAGCCATTTCATAGCTGGTTTCCTCAGCAGATTTGAGGAATCCACTTTAGCTACAAATGTGACGTCCTTCCCTACCATGTGCAAGCATGTGACACAATGATTACTTCAGGAACTCAAAGTTTTTCATCTGGACAGGGAAATTCTTTCATTTTGAAAAAAAAATAACTCGAGATTTTCATGTGACACAATGTTGTGATAGGGATGTTATACCTTTTGTGGCCGTAATACTCTCAGGCCTCAGCACAAACAGGCCAGTCAGCTCAGACAGCTGCGACCCCTCTCCAGGCACGTTTTCTGTGATGGATCGGGAGCAGGGTTAGAAAGGTTTAGAGAAGTACATATGTTTAGAGAAGTACATATGATCACATTTAAGAAACAACACTGAGGACAGCACAATGACAAGACAAGTGAATCAAGCAAACCACCAAATTAACACTAGTCAATCTTCTTCAACCTGCACCTTTTAAGGAGAGTCATTTATTTGCTGGATATTTATGAATGAACTATAACTGTTACTAGTATTGGGCCTAAAGTCAGACCAGTATCAGTAATTAGATTCAACTTTTCACATCTGAAAATCTTGAAGAAGGCATAATAAAATATTCAGCGACATTCTACACTTGTAATATTGTGTTGTTTTTTATATGTTTATCCACAACTGTCTCAAGAACTGTGGAAGAATGGGCTAATCCGCATTAATATTCATGGGCTGACCTTGAGTGACAGATAAAATAAGGGTTGGCAGTAAGGGTGGGTGGGGTTTCATAATTTGATGATTTGATCTGATTGGCTGTATGTAAATGGGTATCGTATGACATCATGAGTATAAAAAAAAGATCGGCTGCGAGAAGCTGAACTGGGGGGGGATGCTAAAAAAGTTTAAAAAAAAAAAAAACAACTAAGCCAATGTGGGTTTGTGTCCTGCTCGCTGCACTAGCGCCTGCTGTGGTCGGTTGGGGTGCCTGTTCGGGGGGCGGGGACTTCGGGAATAGCGTGATCCTCCCACGTGCTACTCCCCCTGGTGAAACTCCTCAGTGTCAGGTGAAAAGAAGCAGCTGGCGACCCCACATGTATCAGAGGAGGCATGTGGTAGTCTGCAGCCCTCCACGGATCGGCAGAGGGGGTGGAGCAGTGACCGGGAAGGCTCAGAAGAGCGGGGTAATTGGCTGGATACAATTGGGGAGAAAAAAATGGGGGGGGATTAAGGGGAAAAAAAGAAAAGTAAAACTTAATTCTATAGTATATGTAATTTTTTTTCAGTAGAAAGAGACATTAAAAATGCATGATGATTAAAGTAATACGTAATGTTGGAAAATATTAGTTTTTCAACTTTGGTCCAACTTGAATACTAAACCCTGTGAGCATAACGTTATTTTAAATTGAAATGGCTGCTCTCAGAGGCAAAACTACCCACAATGTTTGACTGGATTCTCTGCCGTTACAGTTCATGCCCATTGGCTGGAAATAGTGTTCTATGTAAAATGACGGGAGACCAAGAAACCCTTAAAGAGGGCAAGAAAGCAGTTGCCCCCTGAGAAATGAAGAAATTATTCAAATCACCCCTGAAAACATTTGAAACGTTTGATTATGGTTGACTTTCTGTCACAATCTGCCGTGTTGACAGAAGTAGTGCCAAAGCTGCTCCGATCTGGCTGAGGGAAAATTTGGCGTTCCTCTCTTTATGCGTGAACTAGTAGTTCCTTTTTAAGTTGATATCGACCTTCAAATTCCCTACAGGTGTTTGCTTGTCAATTGAAAAAAAATTGAAAAATTTTTTTGTACAGACGCAAAATATTTTCGTTTTCTTACCATCAGGAGGCAACTCTGTATCAAAGGGGGAAGAAAAGAAGAGAGAAAGCGAGGTAACATGTCAGTCTCTACAGTATCTGTGTTGTGCTGTTACAGACAAGCGTTAATTGGCCCTTTGACAATGTTGACTTCAGGTGAGGAACACTCACAGGTTTAATCAACGTGCTCTCACACTCATCAAAACACAGCTCTCCTCCCTCACCCCGATCAAAAGAATAACCCTCAACTGTTTAAAAAACATGTCGCTGTTAATAAGTTATGTCTAATTAAAGTCAGAAGAACTTCAGATTGTATTAACTTGTACAAAATGTACATAAACAGTTGTTCTCATTGCTCTCACCTGAGTTGGACCTGATTCTTCAGGAAAGAAAGGGTTTACAAGCAAACAGCAGTCAGGTAAAGATCAGTCAGGGAAAGATCAGTCAGGTAACGACCAGTCAGTTAAAGACCAGTCAGTTAAAGATCAGTCAGGGAAAGATCAGTCAGGTGAAGACCAGTGAGGTAAAGCTCAGTCAGGTAAAGCTCAGTCAGGGAAAGATCAGTCAGGGAAAGATAAGTCATGTAAAGATCAGTCAGGTAAAGCTCAGTCAGGTAAAGCTCAGTCAGGTAAAGACCAGTCAGGTAAAGCTCAGTCAGGGAAAGATAAATCATGTAAAGATCAGTCAGGTAAAGACCAGTCAGGTAAAGCTCAGTCAGGGAAAGATCAGTCAGGGAAAGATCAGTCAGGTAAAGGCAAACAGGTCAACCAATCAAGTTGTGTGAGTAGAGCACTGGGTAGGCATCCATTGCATGAAAGGTACTGTTGATGAAATGGAACCAGGTTCAGGGGTCAGATAAGGTCATGCGCCCCCATAAATTCAGAGAGACACACTGGCCGGTGCCTCTCCCGCCTCTCTCTGCTTTTATGGGCTCAGTTAATTTGATCTTTTAATCAAAAGTGCCCCCCGAGGATAGGTCCAAGTTCAGATGTTTTGGATGATTTAAAGTGTTTCACTGAGAATGTTAAGCCGGGCAAAGCTGATCCTGGAATGGCACCCAGGGGACAATTTTGAATGTTTACACGTTCATGCTCTCACATTGGAAACACGCTGTGGTTTGGCATGAGAGCTACTGGGTAAAATGAACTCCAGACATTGTCCTTGTCTCCATGGGTGGAACTTAAGGATTTTGTAGAATAGCCTGTTGAGACTAATTGGCTGTGTCCTCTCTGCAGCCTCAGTTCATATTTTGGATGGTGAGGGCAATTTACACTGGAGTGTCCATTGAAGTGAAGCTTATAGTGACATGGTCTAGCCCAGGCTGAGGAATACAGGGCCCAGGATGGACAGAATCTTCATCCATTGGGTCAGTATTATCTTTTTCTTTAAGGAGTTTGGCTGAAGTGCCCTGTGACAAGTTCACCCAGGGTTTGGAGTGAGCAGAAGATATCTTCCCAGTGGAATCAGAATGAGTACAGGGTGTAGCTCTGGCAATCTATATAAGCCTATGACTATCAGGATCCGACCTTTATCATCAGGTTATTTGTTTTAGACCATAAAGAGCCTCACAACACGTTTACTTGGAGCATACAAAGACAATGATGAAGAGTAAAGTTTTTATAATTTTACGACTTATTCCACAACATCACTCATACAAGACAACATAGAACAATACATAAAGGAAAGTCTTAGTGAAAGTCTTTCTGAACATCTCCTATGCACACAGATCTCGATATATACCTGCTGTAAACACACAGAGCATATATCCCTTTGTCATTTGTCACATACACTGCCTTATCATTAATTACGAGTTAAGCTTATTTCACGCTCAGACAGCTCCTCCGTTCTTTGCTTTGGCAAAACCAACCTCAAGGGAAAACTCAAGGATATAATCTGAAAGGCTTCGTAACACCAGTATCAGATCTCCATTGTAGGTCTTGACAAAAAAAAGAAAAAAAGATCTCCATGATAAAAAAAATAATCTCCCTTAGTGAATTACTGTTATTCTTATTTAATGAGGATGACTGTCGCCAGAGCAGTCCTCAGGTCCATTCGTCACATCAGCACCACGGATGGCCAACACACCGAGACATGGACTGACGCCACAACACTATGGAGGACAGACAGCAGGGAAGCACACCAACGCACACTAGAGGGGAAAGTATCTATTGTTTCTTTTCCTTACCATCCCTTGGCTCATTGTTCACTGAATGAAAAGAAACAATTCAAACAGAGTAATTAGTACAGCAGACAATGAAGGGTTAACATTCCCATAAGGAAGCTACTGTTCCCGTCTCCTCAGACTGTGATGGGCTGACGGAGATAAGCCTCAGACATGTGTGCGTTTGTGGCTGTTTGTAAAGAAGAAGCAACAACAAAAACAAAGCTCCATCACAGTGAATAGATGAGACAGTATACATAAGCCTATCTATTGTGACAGCAACAATATCTCTAGGCTGGTACTGCACACACACACACACACACACACACACACACACACACACACACACACACACACACACACACACACACACACACACACACACACACACACACACATCTCAAGCCCATAAAGCAAAGCGCTTACCTACAGCAGGCAGGGCATCTGTTAATAAAAATAGCAAAGGTTTACTGGGTAAACTGGAGCAATGAGTGGTAACGCAGGTACTGTTGAAGGCACAACTTACATATGCAGAAACACACACACACACACACACACACACACACACACACACACACACACACACACACACACACACGCACACACATACTCATGTACGTACGCACACACACATACAGTAACAGTTCCACAATCATGACAGAATAATGCTTACCCTCTTCAGCCAGCTGGCACTCTATTAATGAGAATGTGTGGCAATTTAAGAGATGAATTGAGCTAGGATGAGCAGGCACACACACACACACACACACACACACACACACACACACACACACACACACACACACACACACACACTTAAAAAGACATGCAAACTTGGCCACTGTGAACATAAAACAACATAATGAAGACAGGCAGACAGATAGATAGATAGATAGATAGATAGATAGATAGATAGATAGATAGATAGATAGATAGATAGATAGATAGATAGATAGATAGATAGATAGATAGATAGATAGATAGATAGATAGATAGATAGATAGATAGATAGATAGATAGATAGATAGATAGATAGATAGATAGATAGATAGATAGATAGGGTTCGGTAGGAATGGACTGCATGTAATCGGGATTATGTAATAAGATTACAAAAAACAAGTAACTATAATCAGCCCAGATTTCATTTGAAAAAAAACATGTGTAATTAGAGTATGGTTACATTGAAATTACTTGATTACATTTTTGCTTATGTGTTCAGAATATAGCAATAAAAAAATTATGGAACTTTTTTGGATCCTCTGTTAATGCTTGACAAGCACGTCTGACATACGAGCTTTCTTAGACAAGTGCATCACTTTGTGTTCTTATTGTGAAAAGTAGTTCTTTTCAGTGTACTGAATCATTAGAATCAGTTCATTAAAAAGAGTCATTCAAAAGATTCGTTCACTGAGTGGTTCAGTGTAGTCCCACTCACTGAACGGAACCACGGCCCAGCTTTCTGAACAAGTTCTCCTCTTGTGTTACAATGTAGCAACCTCCTCCCTGTGACTTTGATCAAAAACCATCAGCAACAAAAAGTTATACAAAAGAAAGTAAAGTACACCTGTAGATGTTTAGGCCAGCATGTTTTTGTAAGAGTAATTTGATTTGACCAATTCTAATATATTCTACTGTATATCAAAGTAAGATTATCCTCTAGGGTTGCCAGGTTGGCAGTTCTGGTAATGGTGACTTAATTAATATTTGTTTTTGTTTTTTAATGATGATTTATGGATAATGGATTTTTGATTCATTTTTATTAACATTGAAATGGACGATGAACATTTTGAGTAAATGCTCCTCTTGCGTTACAAGAGCAAAATCCTCCATGTGGCCTTTCATTCAAAAACAGCAGCAACCAAAACTTACCCATAAGAAACATCATCCCACATACGTAAGGGTGACTTGACCAACTGTAAATGCTAAATATGCAAAATGCATTTTATTTGCACTGAAAATATTTTGAGATGTTTAAAGAGAAAATAATATTTGCGAACTCAAATTATTGTGGCTGCATCCATGTTTTTAGTATAAAATGCATTATTTTCAATGTTTGATTTTGAAGTAATGCAGATTAGATTACATGTTTGTAATCCAATGGATTACATTACTAATTACAAAAAATGCATTTAATTTGTATTCAGCAACTGACTACATTTCAAAGTAATTTGACCTAACCCTGTAGATAGATAGATAGATAGATAGATAGATAGATAGATAGATAGATAGATAGATAGATAGATAGATAGATAGATAGATAGATAGATAGATAGATAGATAGATAGATAGATAACAGACAGAGGGATAGTCGGGTTGCCAGTTAAAATTATTGTAAGTAATTATTAAAATGCGACACATGCTGAAACGTCTCTTTCTGATTACATGTTCACACACACACACACACACACACACACACACACACACACACACACACACTCGTCTACCCTCTTACAGCCCACAGCAGTCGGTGACTGGTGGGCAACACGGTGACCATCACGCCCACCTCACCAGTCATGACCAGACACACTGGCTGCAGTCTCCTTCACAGCGAGACATACACAGACAAAAGAACTAAATTCAAATATACCACAAAGCACTGACTGCTGGAAAATGTCCCACACAAAGTGTAAAAGTATGATCCAATATGTCTGTTCATATGGTGGGAATGGCTGTTCAGACCTCAGCTGTGCCATCAGGTTGTTTGTTTCAGACCACATAGAGTCTCACACAGCCTTTATTATAAAGACAACGATAAAGAGCAATATTTTCATATTGTACATTTACTTACAGTCACCCAAAGCAAAAATACACAGCACCACCTTCTACCAGTAAAGGCCAGTTTCACTTGTATGGTGACTTAAATGAAGCATACCATATGGAAAGTCGTTGTCAGGTATGCATGTGTAAATGATGCTTCGACGAACAGACAGATAGGCTGAGTGTGGACAAAAATAATCATACAAAAGTGTTGAGTTTTGAATGAGGTCGGGTCTTGGTTTGTTTTTCAGGTTTTTGGAGTACTGCCACCACCCCCCATAGACAGCCATGAGCCCACCAAGCTCTGCACCTCAGTACCATTTCTTGTCAGGCTGGTGTTTTGCATTATATGTGTGTGGGTGAATGAACGTGACTTTATTTTGTGAACCAAAGTGTTTTGACATCGTTATAAATCCCCTTGTCGACACATCTGTCAGGCTAATGCGGTGCTTCCCAACCTTTTACGGCTCCATCTGATAGGCGGCATATGGGCTACCCAACTCATTTTGTGCTCGTTCATCTGAAGGTTCACATATTTCCCTACTGTACAGTCATAATGCACCACACCTTTGTCTGCAATTAGGCCAACAATCTAATTAGTGAAAACACTATGTGTGCGACATAAATAATGATAATGACGCAGATGAATCATCATAGGCAGTCAGATTATGTTGTAGTTACTTACTTTATTTACGTATTTATTTTAGAAAATAACTAAGATAAACTTTTTTTTCAGAATATTTTCAACTATTAGTCTTAAAAGTCAGTTTGCTGATCACAGGTTACAGTCAAAGACGGTTGAATCAGTTCATCTGGACAGAACGTTTATGAAGGTCATGTTGTGATTCACATGCATTAAAAACTCCCCAGAATGAAGGAAATTACATGTGTGAAAGTCAAATTTTCCTGGGGAAAAAGTACAAACGTGCAGCTATAAAATGAACCCGCTCTACTTGTGCCTCTGGAGCTCAGTTAAACTTGGCCCTGGCTACGGGCCCGCTTATGGCGTGCTTGTGATGTTTTGGCAGTACTCCAACTATCCTTCGTCTACAAACCAATTATTTTAGTGTTCTCAAAAACATGATTTAACTTCACATAGACCTTTTCATCCAAAAGAACTGATCTCATATACCTGATGCTGCATAACCTCTGCTAAGTGTAATACATAAAAACACCAGTATGACAGTGTGGATAACAAGGAACTCTAAATAGAGCAGCAATAAAACTACCATCTGCAACACTGATGCAATATAACCTTCAGAAAGGTCTGTCAATACACACACTCACTTTCTACATCTATACACCTACCCGGTTCTGCATAGATATAAATGCTATAGTATGTTATAATTCAATAGGACATCTAACCATAATGGTATTTCATCCATCCATCATCCAAGCTGCTTATCCTAATTAAGGTCGTGGGATGCTGGAGCCTATCCATGCAGTCGTTGGGCGGCAGGCGGGGAGACACCTTGGACAGGCCACCAGTCTATCACGGGGGGCATGCACACACACACACACACACACACACACACACACACACACACACACACACACACACACACACACACACACACACCTAGGGACAATTTAGTATGGCCGATTCACCTGACCTGCATGTCTTTGGACTGTGGGAGGAAACTGGAGCACCCTGAAGAAACCCACACAGACAAGGAGAGAACATGCAAACTCCACACAGAGGACAATCCAGGAGGACCCCCAAGGTTGAACAACCCCGGGGCTCGAACCCAGGACCTTCTTGTTGTGAGGTGACTGTGCTAACCACTGCGCCACCGTGCCGCCCAATGGCATTTCAGTCAGTCTAAATTGCATTATCAATGTTGACTTGCTATGCCATCTTAATCAATTATGGTAGTACCCGTATCAGAATCAGAATACTTTATTTATCCCCGAGGGGAAATTGAGTTCTATTACAGACACTCACATTCTAAAAACTAAAAACTAACGAGATACAAGATAAGAAAATAGAAACAGAAACAAACAGAAACGAAAGATAAATAAGAAATAGAAATAAGAACAAAATATATCAACAAGCATGGTGCACATAACACCCTATCTATACTGCTCTACCGCAGCACACAACAAGCAGCACAAGCAAAACTCAACAGGGCCAATCCAATGACCATTAACTCAGAGTGTCTGACAGTCGGAGTCTGAGGGAGGAGTTGTAAAGTTTGATGGCCACAGGCAGGAATGACCTCCTGTGGCCCTCTGTGGTGCTTTTCGGCAGAATGAGTCTATTACTAAAAGTACTCCTGTGCCCAACCAGCATGTCATGGAGTGGGTGGGAGACATTGTCCATGATGGCACATAATTTCAACAGCGTCCTCCTCTCAGAAACCGCTGTCAGAGAATCCAGTTCCACCCCCACAATGTCGCCGGCCTTGCGGATCAGTTTATTGAGCCTGTTTGCATCCGCTACCCTCCAACCTGCTGCCCCAACACACAACAGCAAACAGGAGAGCACTGGCCACCACAGACTCACACCACATCCTGAGCATTGTCTGGCACATGTTGAAGGTTGTATGACGAAGGTTAACAAATTGTTTCCCTCGTAGCAGAAGAAGACATGTAAAATATCTCATTCACATGAGCTGCATGAGACATAGTATCTGACCAAACTAAGGAAATAAAGGAAAATATGACATAAACACACACACACACACACACACACACACACACACACACACACACACACACACAGGGGCCTACCAATTAAGATTTAAAAAAAAACAACCTGTGTGGTGTCCAGTTTGCATCTTTGGTGCCAAAAACACACAAATGTGAAAACTCACATTCTGCCCTCCAACACAGTGAGTGAGTGAATGCTGCACAGTGAACGGTGGCTGCAGCCATGTGTAAGACTGAGGCTTTAGTGGAGTGTCTATGTGTGCGTCATGTGGCTGGCAGTGAAAATGAGGTTCATGCTTGTCCACTCTCAGACCCATCCCCACAGAAACCACGTTGTTCTGTGTTTGTTTTATCTGCGAGCCTTACCCTCCTCTTCGGCTGGCTTCTCTGGATGAGGGGAAAGACACAAATTATTTTGGAATGACAACAACAATGATGAGGATAAGGATGATGATGATGGTGGCCTACTAACATGCACAAGTAGACACACAGACAAACACTGATGTCAATCATCCCTTTTTTTGAGTAAAGTGAAGATAACTCTTTTCGACAAACTCTCTTGGAAAACTATTAATTTTAGAATATTTCTATTATGATCAAGTCTTTATTTCTGAGTCTAGTTCCACCACAACAGATGATTGCATGTAGAACTGGATTGTGTGTACTGGATTTTGGAGCAACAACTTGCGGGCTTGGATTCGTGTGTGGAGAGAGAGGACTTACCAACAGGGGCTGCTGCCGTCTTATCAGCCTTGATTGCTGCAATTAAACAACAATTATGCAAATTAATTTCCACATCCTCGTAATTCCATATCATACAGAACCAGCAGTGCAGCTTCTGCATAGATACTGCCTAAAGAGCTGACACAGCACGGATCATATGAAGTGTAACTTTAAGTACTGATGTTGTGATCTGGATCATTACGAGACAATAACTGACAGCAAGAAATTACTTCCATGCAACAGTGACAGCACTTGTTTGTGGACCAGCTAATGAATTACAAGTTCTCTTTAATACGCATACCCACATTTGCACTGCATTACACAGCATGTGTATGAACTACATAGATGGATTGGAGACATTACATCTGACTGAGAATGTGTATGTCCCCCCCCCCCCTTTTTTTTCTCTCCAGTTATTCTTGGTCAATTGCCCCACTCTTCCGAGCTGTCCCGGTTGCTGCTCCACCCCCTCTGCCCATCCGGGGGGGGGGGGGGGGGGCTGCAGACTACCACATGCCTCCTCCGATACATGTAGAGTTGCCAGCCGCTTCTTTTCACCCGACAGTGAGGAGTTTCACCGTGGGGACGTAGCGCGTGGGAGGATCATGCTATTCCCCCCAGTTCCCCCTCCCCCCCAAACAGGCGCCCCGACCGACCAGAGGAGGCGCTAGTGCAGCGACCAGGACACATACCCACATCCGGCTTCCCACCCGCAGACACGGCCAATTGTGTCTGTAGGGACGCCCGACCAAGCTGAAGGTAACAAGGGGATTCGAACTGGCGATAGAATGTGCATGTCTGAGTCCCGTGTCCTCCTGCCTTGGGGGACAGGGCTCGATTCCCCCGTGACCTCAACCTGGACTGAGTGTGTAGGATGAATCAATGTACATAAGGGACTTTGCTGAACACTCTTTGTCTTCATCAAGCATTGAAAATACACTTCCAAGCAAAATACACCAGTAGAAAAACACAAAATTCTACAAAGAATATGCAATTTTAAATAAACAGTTTCATTTCAATAACATAAACACACATCCACAAGTAACTACAGAGGAGGAACTACTTTCAGGCAACCTTGCTTTGTGCAACTCTTCCTGATTTCTGCAGGGTTTGCCTCTGGCAAAAGAGAAAATGTTAGATTTCAGCAGGGGGATAGATCCTGATTAAAATGAGGCATAGTTTATAGAAACAGTGCGCGTGAGATAAATATAAGTGAGTTTTTTTCTGAAATCGTGAGAAATAATTAGTCTTAAAAAAATACTCTGAGATGGGCGGCCTCTAGACAAAAATGCTTTTGATTGGATAAGTACATCAAAGTTGCAGGATCTCAGATCTAGGTTAATTTAGTAGCTCAAGGGTATCTAATGAGATAGCAGATTAAGGAGTTTTCCTCTGCCAGACAAACTAAACCACAGCTGTGCACTGGAATAATCTGACTTTGGCAACGTTCACATCTTAACCATCCTCTTCAACCATCCTCTATGGGTCTGTGCTCTCATTAAGGCTCATTTGAAAGTGTCAACAAAAAATAGGTTTTATTGCCTCTCCATTACCGAGAGGTTACCGTCAGCAAAATCTATGAGACACTAGAGCCACAGAGAGGAATGAGAACATCATCTTGACAACCGGTGTCTCACCCAGTCTGCCAACAACAAGCCATGACTGACACTGCAGAAGTGGTGTCCCATGAGTCTACTTAACAGTGGCTCTAGGATATCAAGGCTTGGCCTTGGCTCGCTGCTTGTGCCAAACGCTGCTGCACCATGTCTGGAATACTGTGGGTGGGTGGGTGGTTGGGGGGAGGGGGCAACACGTCTATTTTGGATAAGGTTTGTTTTTCAGACAGCAGTCTGTCAACGCCCCACCACACTGAAGCTTTACTTCTGGCATCAGCCCTCATGGTCTTACATCCAAGAGAGGGTGACATTGTGCAGGACACGATGCTCTCAGTATGGGCCACACCTTGGCATCAAATTCCCCCCTAAAACTGAGAGGAAAGTGGGTCACTGGGGGCGTCCAGGTAGCGTGGCGGTCTATTCCGTTGCCTACCAACACGGGGATCGCCGGTTCGAATCCCCGCGTTACTTGCGGCTTGGTCGGGCGTCCCTGCAGACACAATTGGCCGTGTCTGCGGGTAGGAAGCCGGATGTCGGTATATGTCCTGGTCGCTGCACTAGCACCTCTACTGGTCAGTCAGAGCGCCTGTTCGGGGTGGGGAGAATAGCGTGATCCTCCCACGCACTACGTCCTCATGGTGAAGCTCCTCACTGTCAGGTGAAAAGAAGCGGCTGGCGACTCCACATGTATTGGAGGAGGCATGTGGTAGTCTGCAGCCCTCCCCTGATCGGCAGAGGGGGTGGAGCAGAGACCGGGGCAGCTCGGAAGAGTGGGGTAATTGGCCGGATACAATTGGGGAGAAAAAGGGGGAAAAATCCAAAACAAAACAACAAAAAAAAGAAAGAAAAAAGAAAGTGGGTCACTGGACTGGAGACTATCTGGGCTGTGGTCTGCAGCCCAGTATTCCCTGCCCTAACACCCCCCCCCCCACTCTCCCCATGTAAACTGGGATGAGAAACAGTCTGGTCGTGCAATGATTTGCTGACTGACTCATCATGTCATTGTGGAAGGACACTGGAGGAAAACATATGGTTGAGAAACAACCTGTGCCCAGAGAGACAACTGAGACGTTAAGTAAATGTTATAAAACCATCATGGAAACAGCTCTCGACTTTTCAGATATGTCTCATTAATAATAAACGCCTATTACCGAGACGTGCGAGTTGAAAGAGTATGCTGGAAGACCAGCCCCACGGGAGTCCAGAAGAGGAAAGTGTTGGAAATTTAATATGAAACGATCATGTTCAGCGTATAAATTATATAAAATCCCTTGACTGACACATTTGACGGCTATCATATTTCAAGAAGCTGTGATTGAGGATATGGTAGGCAACACGCACACTTCTATTAATATCTGCTGCATAATGACCCCTGGATGTTTCTTTGTTTTGAGATCTGGATTATCCTTTTCGGAATTGCATATAAACCAAATAATTATCATGCTTCATTTCTATTGGTTCAAATCCCCAATTTCATTAAAAAATATATATTTCATTGCAGAATGTCACTTAAAATCAAACTGTATACACGCACGCACGCACGCACACACTTTTAGCTACCCTCCTCTCTCTTCAGCGAGGCCATAATTGGGACACACTGACTTAACGGTGTCTTTGTGAAGCAGCAGAGGATTGTGAGATGGAGTCTTTTGTTCACACATCGATCTGTACAGTATATCAAAGTAATTTTCCCCAAACTTGATTTACACTAATTCCAGCTATTCCATGTGTTATTCCCAGACCTAAGGATGTACTGGTTTGTGTCATGGAGCAACTCCCATTTTCAAACACAGGAAAGTTAAGCTCTCTCCGTTCCCACACATGTTCTGTTAAATACCATTAAGAGTGACTCGTAAAAGAAGATATCCTCTCATCTCATCATCAGCCGCTTCTCCGGGGTCGCGTCGCGGTAGCAGCAAGCGAAGTAGGGCACTCCAGACGTCCCCCTCCCCAGCAATGCCTTCCAGCTCCTCCTGGGGGATCCCAAGACGTTCCGAGGCCAGATTGGATATGTAGTCCCTCCAGCGAGTTCTGGGTCTACCCCGGGGTTTCTTCCCAGTTGGACGTGCCCAGAAAACCTCCAAAGGAAGGAGCCCAGGAGGCATCCTAATCAGTGCCCGAACCACCTCAACTGGCTCCTTCCGACGAGAAGGAGCAGCGACTCTATTCCGAGCTCCCTCCGGATGTCCGAGCTCCTCACCCTATCTCTATGGAGGAAACTAATTTCAGCCGCTTACAAGCCAGCCAGTTTCCATTTCAGCCTCATTCCCGAAATGAGGCTGAGGCTTTGCTCACTACCCAAACCTCCTGACCATAGGTGAGGGTGAGAACAAAGTGTAGCGAATTCGGGGGGCAACCACAGGAACTACCGCAGGCGGGACGCGAACCCGTATCTCCCGCACTGCGGAAGACATCGCTGACCGCTCGACTAAAGGGTCCGACCCGTTAGACAAGGGCCAACCGGCTGCGGCAGTTCCTGTGGTTGCCCCCCGAATTCGCTACATTGGTGTCAGAAGTGGGATGGTGGGACTGTAAGGCCATCGGAAGCGTATGCGCCCAGAGGCGTGAAGGAGCTGGTTTGCTTAAGCGCGGGGACGCGCTTCCCGAAGTGGTGGGGCTAGTGTAACGTGCGGGTTCGCGTCCCGGCTGCGGCAGTTCCTGTGGTTGCCCCCCGAATTCGCTACATTGGTGTCAGAAGTGGGATACGCGCTTCCCGAAGGAGAGGGTCTAGTGTGATGTCTCCCGCAGTGCGGGAGATACGAGTTCGCGCCCCGGCTGTGACGGTCCGGCCGGGGACGCCCTCCCCGAAGGAAGGAGGCAATGTAAAGATCATGGATAAATCGACTCGCTTAGGCCTTGGCTAACGGGTCGGACCCTTTAGTCGACTGGTTAACGTTGTCGCCCGCGGTGTGGAATACACGAGTTCGCGTCCCGGCTGTGGCGGTTCCCGGGCTGCCCCCCTAATTCGCTACATCGGTGTCAGAAGTGTAACGTGCACGGACGAATAGGCTCGGTGGCTAACGGGTCGAGCGGTCAGTGATGTCTCCCGCGGTGCGTGAAACACGGGTTCGCGTTCCAGCTGCGGCAGTTCCTGTGGTTGCCCCCCCCCCCCCCGAATTCGCTTCAAAAGACTGACTGGTAAATTGAAAGCTTTGCCTTCCGGCTCAGTTTCCGAAGAGGACGTTGGTTGATTGATCACTGGCTTCGTGAAATCGACAACTTTTATTTTCTGACTAGTTCTTCTCTATATTCTGCCCTAACCTCTTCATTTTGTTCTGATTTAGCTATTTTCTGTGCTTAGTTCACTTATTGCTAGATTCTCTAGTTTTTTTCTTTTAAGAATCTTGTGTTTAGTAGGTAGCTTCTCGTTCCTAGTTTGTTACTAGCTTTGAGCTTAGCCTAGCTTAGCAGTTAGCTCTATTACATTCGCAGTCAAAGCAGCCTCGTTAAAACGATGGTTTGTGTTGACTGCTCCGTAGTTACAGACAGGTTGTCTCTACTGGAGAGACGTGTCCGTGAGTTAGAGCAGCTGCTTTCGGCTAGGATTACGTTAGATGTGACGGGCACTCTAGATAGCCTTAGCCCCGGGCCTGACAGCAGGCCTGCTATTGTTAGCACTAGCTCAGCCTCGTCAGCATCTATGCGGCGGAGTTTGTCTCTGTTTACCGGCGTGGGAAGGCTCGAAAGAGCGAGCCATTGGTCGTGTGGCCCGGTCTGCAGTCACCTCTCCCGACTGCAAACTGGTCTTCACCACTCACCAGCTCTGTTGGTAGTTCTACCGGCCATCGTGCTTCTCCCCCTCCTGTCGACAGAGTAAAGCACCGCGCGCTAGTGATAGGAGACTCCATTACCCGCAATGTTAGATTAGCTTCGCCAGCCTTGGTTCACTGTTTACCCGGGGCCAGAGTCTCCGACAGAGAGGATAATCTTAGGGTGCTGGCATCACGGAGGGAGAGTCAGGGAACCCAGGCACAAAGCACCACTACTTTCAGCAACATTGTTATTCATGTCGGCACCAATAATGCTAGGATGAAGCAATCAGAGATCACAAAAGCCAGCCTAGTCAGAATGCTTGAGTTTGCCAGAAAGATGTGTCGGCATCGATTAATTGTCTCTGGTCCCTTACCTGTGAGGGGTAATGATGAGATGTACAGTAGGCTCACCTCAATGAAATGCTGGCTGGCTCGTTACTTTAATGAGCAGGGATTCGGCTTTGTTGATAACTGGTCTTCTTTCTGGGGCCGCCCCTACCTGCTGAAAGCGGACGGCATTCATCCTACTGGGGACGGCGCCGCTCTTTTGTCCAGCAATATAGATAGTTGTTTACGTTTAGTTTGACACTAGGGACTTATCATTCAGCAGATTGCAGGTGATTAGAGAGCCTGCTAGGTTTAAATCTAGTGCGGATGTGGAGTCAAGTAGTTTAATTAATATGATTAGTCAGGGAATTTCTCAAAGTGTAGATTATCAGTCTGATAGCTTGGTCTATAACATTGAGACTGTCTCCCTACCCTGCTGTATTGCTCCCAAGCTCTCCTCTCCTAAATGTGTGAATCACAATATAGTAATTATTCATACCATCGGTAGTGGTGAGATGTGCAACAAAGTACCTAATAATCTACAAAACCAAACAGCTAATGTTATCAAGAATGTGACCACATATCGTCTAAAGCGTTGGTTGCCAACTGTCAACAAGGTGTCGAATTCCAATTAATCTTTCACCTATTGGTAGCTCTAAAGTTCTGCCTACTACTGATCACTTCCACAAGATTCTTAAATTTGGTTTCATGAATATCAGATCACTGTCTACCAAAGCCTTACTAATATATGATCTGATTCTTGAACATAGTTTCGATATGATTGGGTTATGTGAAACATGGCTGAAACCAAATGTTTTCCTTCCCTTAAATGAAGCTTCCCCACCTGACTATACGTATGCCCATGTAGCTCGGGCAAATAAACAAGGTGGGGGTGTTGCCTTAATACATAAATCTATTTTAAGTCTGACTTCTAGACACCAATCTAAATTCCAGTCTTTTGAGTCTCTTGTTCTTGGTCCATCTCCCTCAGCCATGAATAGACTCGGCTCAGTCCAAATTGTGATACTCTTATCAGCCTCCTGGCTGTTACTCATTATTTCTTGGAAGAATTTGGTGAATTTGTCTCAGGCCTTGTTGCTCACTCTGATGAGATTCTAATTCTTGGTGATTTCAATATTCATCTGTATAAGGCTGCTGATCCTCTAAGTAAAGCCTTTCTGGCCCCAGTTGATACTTTTGGGTTCACTCAGTTTGTTCAAGAGTCGACTCATTGCAGTGGCAAACCCTTGATTTGGTTTTATCTAAAGGGATAGCTGTTTCTGATCCGAATGTCTTGCCAACCACGTCTGCTGTGTCAGATCATTTTCTCATCAAATTTGAAGCTTTTTTGGCCTGTCCAGTTAATGTCAGCACAGATGTAATTGCCACTCGCGATAGTGGTCCCTCCACTGTAGCTGCATTTGGCCAACAGCTGCCTTAAGTCTTGGCTCCTTTCACTGTGGTAACTGACTCTGTTGAAAATTTCACTAGTGACTTAAATGTGGCCCTCTCTAGTCTCCTCGATTCAGTGGCACCTCTTACTACCAGAGCTAGGCGACTAAAGAGGCCCACACCCTGGTTTAATGATGAGATATGTGCTCTTAAGCGGACCTGCAGGAGAGACTGGAACGTAAATGGCGAAAATCTAAATTGGAAGTTTTTTACCTATTGTGGCTTGAGATACAAGCGTGCTTTATCTGCTGCAAAAACAGCGTATCTCTCACTTAATAAATATTAATAAACATAACCCCAGATTTTTCTTTGACACTGTATCTAAACTAAAAAGCAGCCGTCTATTAGCTGCTCACCATTCACAGCCCATGAATTTCTAGATTTTTTCTGCAATAAGGTTGATGACATCATAAAAAAAATTAGTTCAACTCCATCTACTCCTGCAGATCCTGTCTTACCAAATTCATATCTATACAATGAGTGACAGTCCCAGTTATTACAGCTTTTGAGACTATCTCTCTTGATACTTTGACTAAGTTCGTTTCAGCTTCTAAACCAACTGCTTGCCTACTTGACCCCTGACCAGCAAAACTTTTTAAAGACCTCTGGCCTTTTCTTGGACCTACAATGCTAGACATTGTTAATTTATCATTTACTACTGGCATTGTTCCCAGCAGTTTTAAGACAGCTGTGGTTAAACCTCTACTTAAAAAAACGCACCTCGATCCAGGGTCTCTTAATAACTATCGACCAGTCTCTAACCTTCCATTCTTCTCTAAAGTACTAGAGAGAGTTGTGTATCAACAACTTTCGACCCATATAAAAGAAAACCATCTGTATGAACCTTTTCAGTCAGCTTTCAGGCCCTGTCACTCCACTGAAACTGCTCTGACCAGAATGGTGAATGATCTTTTATTAGCTATTGACTCTGATTCCACTTCTGTGCTTCTAATATTGGACCTCAGTGCAGTCTTTGGCAGCATTGTTCACTGTATACTATTAGATAGATTAAATTGTAATTTTGGTGTCTCTGGCTTAGCTCTCTCTTGGCTTAAGTCATACTTATCTGGAAGAACACATTGTGTCTGCTATAATAATCTTATATCAAAATTTTCTGACGTTAAATATGGTGTGGCTCATGGCTCAGTTCTTGTTCCTCTATTTTTCTCTCTTTACATTACACCTCTTGGCCAAATTATACGCAGTTATGAAATACATTTCCATTGCTATGATGATGATACTTAGTTGTATGTGCCTATAAGGGCTGATGATCATACTCAAATGACTAACTTAGAGGCCTGCTTGGCTACTGTGAAAAACTGGATGTCACTTAACTTTCTGCTTTTAAATCTGGATAAAACCGAGATGCTGGTCATTGGCCCTGCTAGACACAGACACCAATTTGATCAAGTAACGATAACAATCGACAAATCTGTGGTTTCACAAAGTGTGGCAGCCAAAAATCTTGGTGTTACATTTGTTCCCAGCCTTTCCTTTGATAAGCACATTAAAGAAATCACCAAGACTGCCTTTTTTTTCACTTACATAACATAGCTAAAAAATTTTCTTCTCTCTCCATGGCTGACGCAGAGACTCTAATACATGCATTTGTTTCATCCAGACTTGATTACTGTAATGTTCTGTTTTCAGGTCTGCCACATTCTCGTACTAAAAGTCTTCAGATGGTTCAGAATGCTGCTGCTAGAATCCTAACTAAATCTAGGAAATTTGACCATATTACACCAATTCTTGCCTCCTGTCATTGGCTTCCTATCCATGTTAGATCAGAATACAAGGTGCTTCTGCTGGCTTATAAAATCCTAAATGGGCTTGCCCCATCTTACCTGTCTGATCTCCTTAAACCGTACATTCCATCTCGAGCTCTTCGCTCTCAAAATACAGGGCTCCTGTGTGTACCCAAAGTTAAGAAGAAGTCAGCTGGTGGCAGGGCCTTTTCCTATCGGGCTCCGTTCTTGTGGAATAACCTCCCTGCTGCCATCAGACAATCAGAGTCTGTTGAGTCCTTTAAATCCAAACTTAAAACCCATCTTTTTGCCTTAGCTTACAATTAGTTACCTCTAAGTTGAGTGCTTCACAACCTGTCCTGCATGGCGAGTCTGTTTTCTGTCTCAATTAATTTATCAACCACTGTTCTGCCAAACGAGATTATAGCGTATAGATTAAGACTAGTTGATGACTTAATTGATTATGACTAATAACTATTACAAACAGTTCTCTTCTTTCACATGTCTTTTCTCTCTCTCTGAATGATGTCTTCTCCTTTCTCTTTTTCTGTCTTTGAATGGTGACATGTGAGTCTCCCTTGTGTGCACTTGCAGTCAGTTCTCCTCCCAGGTCTCCATTGTGATGGTGGTCGCCACTTGGACACTGCCTGCCATTCCTCTCCTCACATAATTTTTTTTACATGATGATGCTGGTCGCGTGGCTTGGGTCCTGGACTGTTCCGTTGGTGTCTGGACACTGCTTGGCATCCTGTGCATCATATTCTTCGTAAGTTTTATAAGTCCATTATAATTCTGTCATCCTCTTTCAATGTTGTATTATGTTAATTGTGTAAACACAATATCTATTGCGCGCTGTCCGTCTTGGGAGAGAGATCCCTCCTCTGTTGCTCTCCCTGAGGTTTCTTCCTATTTTTTCTCCCTGTTAAAGTTTTTTTTTAGGGAGTTGTTCCTTATCCGATTAGATGGTCTAAGGACAGCATGTTGAGTTGCTGTTAAGCCCACTGAGGCAAATCTGTGATATTGGGCTATACAAAGTAAAATGATTTGATTTGATTTGACATTAACTTGATAATTTTAGGGATAACTCAACATTTCTGATTACAAAACAGTAATTCTGATTAAAAATGTGAGAAAAACGTGCTAATGCTAAAGTTTTAGCTCATCCGCAGCCTGTGTGCAATAAGTGTGTGTGGTTTCAGCAGCCTGTGTGCAGTGTGTGGTTTCAGAAGCCTGTGTGCAGTAAGTGTGTGTGTGTGTGTGTGTGTGTGTGTGTGTGTGTGTGTGTGTGTGTGTGTGTGTGTGTGTGTGTGTGTGTGTGTGTGTGTGTGTGGTTTCAGCATCTTATGTGCAGTGTGTGTGGTTTCAGCAGCCTGTGTGCAGTAAGTGTGTGTGGTTTCAGCAGACTGTGTGCAGTAAGTGTGTGTGTATGGTTTCATCAGACTGTGTGCAGTCAGTGTGTGTGGTTTCAGCAGACTGTGTGCAGTAAGTGTGTGTGTGTGGTTTCATCAGACTGTGTGCAGTCAGTGTGTGTGGTTTCAGCAGACTGTGTGCAGTCAGTGTGTGTGGTTTCAGCAGACTGTGTGCAGTAAGTGTGTGTGTGTGGTTTCAGCAGACTGTGTGCAGTAAGTCAGAGCCCTAGAAAGAGAGAGTTACATCAACTCCGTAGACGTCAATGGGCCACAGCAATGGCGGCTCATGGGAGCCCCGGATAGTTCCAAACAGTGCGCATAGAATATGTGTCCCGTTGGAATATATCTATAACTATATCTACTACTACTACTTTCGGCTGCTCCCGTTAGGGGTCGCCACAGCGGATCATCCGTTTCCATTTCTTCCTGTCTTCTGCGTCTTCCTCTGTCACACCAGCCACCTGCATGTCTTCCCTCACCACATCCATAAACCTCCTCTTTGGCCTTCCTCTTCTCCTCTTCCCTGGCAGCTCCATATTCAGCATCCTTCTCCCAATATAACCAGGATCTCTCCTCCGCACATGTCCAAGCCATCTCAATCTTGCCTCTCTTGCTTTGTCTCCAAACCGTCCAACCTGAGCGGTCCCTCTAATATAGTCGTTACTAATCCTGTCCTTCGTTACTCCCAGTGAAAATCTTAGCATCTTCAACTCTGCCACCTCCAGCTCCACCTCCTGTCTTTTTGTCAGTGCCACTGTCTCCAAACCATATAACATAGCTGGTCTCACAACCATCTTGTAAACTTTCCCTTTAACTCTTGCTGGTACCCTTCTGTCGCAAATCACTCCTGACACACTTCTCCACCCACTCCACCCTGCCTGCACTCTCTTCTTCACCTCTCTACTGCACTCCCCGTTACTTTGGACAGATATCTATATCTATATATAAATGTAAAAATCTGAAAATATTGGTTAGTAGTTACCAGAAATCGCGGCTAAGCAGTTCATTTAAATGACCCGCCAAGCTTTGTAGGGAACTATTCGGCGGCTACATGAACCACGTGACCCTCTCGCGTTCTGACCCCTCATTGACGCAACTCTCTCTTTCTAGGGCTCTCCAGTAAGTGTGTGGTTTCAGCAGAGCTGTTGTTAGACGTGATGTCCGGACATGGCTGGTCTGTGCAAGCCTCCCTGTCTCCAACACGTCTCTGAAACACATCATGTTTAATGCCATCTCAGCGCCCTCTTCCATTTTACTTAATGTAAATCCCTCCTATCAGCATTTCTTGTCCCTCTATTTCTCTGTCCTACTTAAATCTCATTCTTTACTTTGCTCTCAAGGAAGAGAGTTAGGCGAGATAGAGAGGAGAGAAAACGGTGAATAGTGTCCTGCCGAAAGAGATGAAGAAAGAGAAGGCAAGTAGGGTCAGCGATAGTGTGAGCTCTGATATTAGTAAGAGCCGAATGACTCGCTTTCTTCACATGCAGTGGAGGGTGAAGATGGATACCAGCTTTGTCTGTGAATGTTCTCATTCATCCAGGTCATGGTTATCCAAAAGAATTGATATATGGATACCAGCTTTATAGTTAACACACGTGTGAGATCCTTGATGAAACACGGTTTAATTTCTTTAATTCTTTCATCAGTCCTTGCCATCACTTTCCTCAGTTCCTTTAGATATACACTACTACTACTACTACTACTACTACCACCACCACTACTACTACTACTACTACTACTACCACCACCACTAATGCTACTACTACCACTACCACTACTACCGCTACTACTACTACTATTACTACTAAAACTACCACTACTAGTACTACTACTACTACTACTACTATTACTACTACCACTACTACTACTACTACTACTACTACTACTACTACTGCTACTACTACCACCACCACCACCATTACTACTACTACACTACTACTACTACTACTACTAGTAGTAGTACTACTACTATTACCACTACTACACTACTACTACTACTACTACTACTACTCAAGTCAAGTCAAGTTTCAATATTTTTATGTCTTGCGTGCCTTACCCACAAATGAGGATGTTCTGGCGCAATGCCTTATGAATCCCTACCATTGCCGACAAAATAAACCGCAAAATGGTGACATTTCAGAAGAGATGAGGCAAACTGGCAGATTCTGGAAGACAAGACCTTTTCTGGATCGTATTCGCAGTGGCTGCTTGCTTCAGGCTCGACCGGAATGTGTGTCAGTTGATGAGCAGATGATCCCATTTGCAGGAGCCTGTCCACTTCGACAGTATGTGCCACTAAAGCCCAATCCAGTTGGCATGAAGAACTTTGTGCTGGCTTCAGTGGATGGCATTGTACTGAACTTTGATGTTTTTTCAAGGCGCAAACA